>NC_058404.1:130270769-130535911 GCF_002201575.2 Neomonachus schauinslandi | reverse complement strand
AGGAAGGAAGGAAGGAAGGAAGGAAGGAAGGAAGGAAGGAAGGAAGGAAGGAAGGAAGGAAGAAGGAAGAAAGGAAGGAAGGAAGAAGGAAGGAAAGAAGGAAGGAATAAGCCCCTAATAACCAAGTTGTTGCTCTTGACACTTGCTGACCTTGCTTCTCTAAGTCCTTGATCCACCAAGGTCAGAGTTCCCATGCAGGGAAAAAGGAGGAATTGTATTGAGGGAAAAGGAAAAAAAAAAAAAAAGAATCTGATGTTTAAAATATATTGCATTTTGGGGCGCCTGAGTGGCTCAGTTGGTTAAGCGACTGCCTTCGGCTCAGGTCGTGATCCTGGAGTCCCTGGATCAAGTCCCGCATCGGGCTCCCTGCTCGGCAGGGAGTCTGCTTCTCCCTCTGACCCTCCCCCCTCTCATGTGCTCTCTCTCATTCTCTTTCAAATAAATAAATAAAATCTTAAAAAATAAATAAATAAAATAAAATATATTGCATTTTTTAAAAAATCTGAAGCACATAAAGATCTTTAAAAGTTATTTGACTTAATCTCTTCAACGATGGTGTTGGGAAAATTGGACAGCCGCATGCAGAAGAATGAAACTGGACCATTTCCTTACACCACACACAAAAATAGACTCAAAATGGATAAAAGACCTAAATGTGAGACAGGAATCCATAAAAATCCTTGATGAGAACACAGGCAGCAACCTCCTCGACCTCAGCTGCAGCAACTTCTTCCTAGACACACTGCCAAAGGCAAGGGAAGCAAGGGCAAAAATAAACTATTGGGACTTCATCAAGATAAAAGGCTTTTGCACAGCAAAGGAAACAGTCAACAAAATCAAAGACAACCAGCAGAATGGGAGAAGATATTTGCAAATGACATATCAGATAAAGGGCTAGTATCCAAAATCTATAAAGAATTTATCAAACTCAACACCCAAAGAACAAATAATCCAATCAAGAAATGGGCAGAAGACATGAACGACACTTCTGCAAGGAAGACATCCAAATGGCCAACAGACACATGAAAAAGTGCTCAACATCACTCGGCATCAGGGAAATCCAAATCAAAACCTCAATGAGATACCACCTCACACCAGTCAGAATGGCTAAAATTAACAAGTCAGGAAACGACAGATGTTGGCGAGGATGCGGAGAAAGGGGAACCCTCCTACACTGTTGGTGGGAATGCAAGCTGGGCAGCCACTCTGGAAAACAGTGTGGAGGTTCCTCAAAAAGTTGAAAATAGAGCTACCCTATGACCCAGCAATTGCACTGCTGGGTTTTTACCCCAAAGATACAAATGTAGTGATCTGAAGGGGTATCTGCCCCCCAATGTTTATAGCAGCAATGTCCACAATAGCCAAACTATGGAAAGAGCCTAGATGTCCATCAACAGATGAATGGATAAAGAAAATGTGGTATATAGTTACAATGAAATATTATGCAGCCATCAAAAAATGAAATCTTGCCATTTTGCAATAGTGTCGATGGAACTAGAGAGTATTATGCTAAGCTAAATAAGTCAATCAGAGAAAGACAATTATCATATGATCTCACTCATATGTGGAATTTGATAAACAAGGCAGAGGATCATAGGGGAAGGGAGGGAAAAATGAAACAAGATGAAACCAGAGAGGGAGACAAACCATAAGAGATTCTTAATCTCAGGAAACAAACTGAGGGTTGCTGGAGTGGAGGTGGGTGGGAGGGATGGGGTGGCGAGGTGATGGACATTGGGGAGGGTATGTGCTATGGTGAGCACTGTGAATTGTGTAAGACTGATGAATCACAGACCTGTACCCCTGTAACAAATAATACATTATATGTTAATAAAAAAAAGTTATTTGACTTAAATAAATGTCCTTCTGTCCCAGCACCTATGTCTCAGAAAGAACCAAGGAAAAGAGACTGAGAAATCCGCTATATAGAACAAAGCAAAGGTCTGTGCTGAAGTGCAAGATAAGATTGCCTGGGAAACCTAGAATTTGTAGCAGTTCTTGTGGTAGGGAATACCTTTGGGAAGACAGAAAGATTGCTAAATGAAAAAATAAAAGATCATCGATCATTCAGGAACTTTATCACAAGAGAGTAACTGACTCCACTGTCAGAGATCCCATCAGCACTTCTCCATCGGCTAAATCCCATGCAATAGACTGGAATGAATGCAAGTATTGAACTCCAGTCAACAAACAGAGCTAGGAAAAGATAACATAAACGATTGAACTTGTTAAACGGGCATTTCAGGTTTTTAACAGCCTTGGCAGGGACCCAATCCGATGAATTCCAGAGAAAAGAGATTCATATGACAATTGGATCTCAAGGATCTTTGTTTGATGGTTAATAGCTGTTTCTTTCACGTAGGGGTAGGAGTACAATTTCCTCATCTAGTTCCTCTTAAAACAATTAATTTAAAAATAATTACAGCTAAGAGCAAATGGAAAGTTTTACATGTGTATGCACACACACACAATCACATTAGTTTTTGTCACTTAATATTTAAAGTATTTTTCCCATTACATTTTCTTTCAAATCAGTCTTCTTCAACTTCACAAAAATATGGAGAAATTTCATTTTTCTTATTTCACATATATTACGTTTTCATAAAATGAGGAGTGAATTACTGAAGATCAGTATGCAAGAAAACTAGACTTTCACTTGCTACTTCTATGTATTATTCTTTGTCTCTTTCAATAGCTTTCTTTTTTTCTCTGAGTTTCCTTTATTTGCTTTCTTTTCCATCTGTCACTGATTCTAAAAGGTTTTTTTTTTGTCTTTTTAGATTTTAAGTCTAATCTGCTGACTTTCTCTAGTATGTTGCTTTCTATTCCCTTGTTTACAATGCAACAAATAACATTTTTCCAGATTACATGAATGATATTTATCTGAAATACTTATGACCCTAAGGGCAAGAGAAAATCAGACTTGAATGCTCTTCATTTACCTCCTTTTTGCCCCTTTACCTTTTATCCAGATTTGTTTTTACTTCTTGCACATTTAGGATCTTGCCTGGACCACATGGCACAGAGAGAACTGTGACTCAATGAAGTCACTAACAATAAGTCTGGAAGACTTAAAATACCCTCTACCTCCTCGTGTGTATGTACGTATGTGCATGCACGCACGCGCGCACGTGTGTGTATGGGTGTGTGTGATGTTCTGACTTGTCAGCCCTTATCAAATGAGAAAGATACTAAGTGAAGTAATGTTATAATCTCTACATTAAATATGCAACATGTAATACTTATGAAAAGTGAGATGAAGAGACTTGATTTCATTAGAATATAATAAAACAATTTAAGACAACGCTTTACTATTTCTAATTAAGCTTAGGCAAAGTATTTTGAACCCCTGGAAATAAACCTTGTATAAAGGCTGTTGTGAGTTTTACTGTGGTTACTCCACTCCAGGATCATGAGCACAATCTGTCTCTTGGTCATGAGAATGGGGTGAGAAGGAGCAGGGGTCATATTCAAGCATATAACAACTAATTTAATAACATCAATTAATATGTAAATCAATATAAAAATCAAAGGTTAAAAATGTATTACTTTTAAGTTAATGCATATATTTTCTGTGTATAAATATATTTCATAAATATAAATATTGTGATTACTTAAATAATTGAATATTTAATGGTTATTTTAATAATTTAATTGAATACTTATAAATATATATTTATAAATAAAAATATATTATAAAACATATTAAGTAATAGAAACCATAACACAAACCATTCATCTTATTATTCTAGTAATTTCTAAATAATTTATTAATTTCTAAAACTTTTTGGCATTTTTTTTTTGACATGGTTGATTCCAGCTAAATGATGTCTCTGTCACATAGATGATTTAATGTAGGTTACTGTCTCAACCTCCTTTAAAGAATTCTCCATCAGATATAGAGTCAATGGGTGATACCAAGACTCAGCAAATTGATCATTTCTATTAACATAAATGATAATGCCATCCTGCTGAATTATCTATTAGTCTTTACTGAATTAACAATGACAGCATTCAAATTTTTTCCAGCCCTTAAGTACTATGTGCATTTTTAAATATTCAATATATTTATTACTAACTAAATCATGAAAATTGTAGGAATGTCTTATTTAATTAATTCATAGAGCTTTGCAAACATCATTTGGCCAAATTTGTGGCAACATAAATCAAGGAATGTAAACATTTATTATATTTTTTAGTTTTGTCATATAAATACTATTTTCATATAATTAGAAAAATTGGTGTTTTCTCATATAATTGATTGCTTAATTTTTTTTCATATGAAATATATACATTTTTCATATCTGAAATGCCTTTCAGTTTTCAAATTATCTCCAGTTTAACAAGGTGACTATTTTTTCCCCTATAAAGTTAAAAATGAATTGACATCTCTATTAGAATGTCATTTCTGGGTGTGCCTTGGTGGCTCAGTTAGCTAAGCATCTGACTCTTGATTTCAGCTCAGGTCATGATCTTGGGGTTGTGAGATCAAGACCCGAACCTGCTCAGCATGGAGTCTGCCTGAGATTCTCTCTCTCCCTCTCTCTCTGCTCCTCCCCCACCCCCACTTGTCTCTCTCTCTCAAATAAATAAATAAATAAAATCTTAAAAAAAAAATGTCATTTCTAAAAAGCAATTCTCCACTTTTTTAAAACAAGGTTTGTTTGCCAAATGCTAAACATAAAACATTAGTAACGATACGCCTATATAGGAATTGTATTAGGTAAGTCCTATAGTATTTTCTTTTCTAAAAATGATTTATTATTTAAATTATATAATGTTAAAATTCTAATTTTATTTCCTAAACATTTTCCTTTCTTTATTGATTTTTAAAAAAATTTTTTTTTTAAGATTTTATTTATTTATTTGAGACAGAGAGAATGAGATAGAGAGAGCATGAGAGGGAGGAGGGTCAGAGGGAGAAGCAGACTCCCTACCGAGCAGGGAGCCCGATGTGGGACTCGATCCCGGGACTCCAGGATCATGACCTGAGCCGAAGGCAGTCGCTTAACCGACTGAGCCACCCAGGCGCCCCTCTTTATTGATTTTTTAATTAACACTATTGGATGAAGTATTTGTGGATTTTTTTTTATTTCAAAAATTTTGCTTTACTTGAAAATTTTTATTTCAAAAGCTTATTTCATGAGACTAATTTCATAAAGTTCTTTAATATTTTCCTCTTGATTGAAAATGAGCTTTAACAGAAATTGATTGTCATTATGAAAAATAAGTCTAGTAATTTTAATTTTAAATGACAAAAGCTTAGAATATTATTTGAGTCAAACATTTATATAGCATGTAAAAATCCACTAATTTTTATTGAAAATAAAATCAAATTGATTTTCATTCCAGAAATATACATTGTTTTACACTTAATTGATTTTGTTATCAATTTGATGTTTTCAAATCAAAAGATGTTCCAGAATGATTTTTTTTTTTAGAGAGAGAGGTGGGGAAGGGGCAGAGAGAGAAGGAGAGAGAGAATCTTTTTTTTTTTTTTTTAAAGATTTTATTTATTTATTTGACAGAGAGACACAGCGAGAGAGGGAACACAAGCAGGGGGAGTGGGAGAGAGAGAAGCAGGCTTCCCGCAGAGCAGGGAGCCAGACGTGGGGCTCGATCCCAGGACCCTGGGATCATGACCTGAGCCGAAGGCAGACGCTTAACGACTGAGCCACCCAGACGCCCCGTGGAGAGAGAGAATCTTAAGCAGACTCCAAGTTCAGGGCAAAGCTAGACGCAGGGCTCCATCTCATGACCCTGTGATCTTGACCTGAACTGAAATCAAGAGTCGGGTGCTTACCCGACTGAGCCACCCAGGCATCTCTATTATTGACAAAATTTCTATGTTTTTTCTCTTTTCAAAAAAATCACACTCATAAGAAAGTGCTTCTAAAATTTAAACTTTTGTCTCTTTTCCAGTGTTTTTAATAATTTATTATAAATTCTTTAATAGTGTTTATCAAATTACCTCCTTATAAAGGCCCACTTCTCTATAGAATGATAGGAGACTCAAGGTTGTCATTTATTGGAGTTTAAATAGATCATGTCTTTAATATATGTTCTCATTATCAACGGGCAAGTGTGGTTGTTTAAAAGTCTATGAAGATAAATTTCTGGATTAAAATTTTAATATGAAAATATCTGGAATTTTCTGCCTTGTAACAATGAAACATTAGAATTTTTTGAAATTTTTTATAAATCAGTACTTGTTTTTATTTTTTTAAAGATTTTATTTATTTCTTTGACAGAGAGAGACAGGAAAGAGGGAACACAAGCAGGGGGAGTGGGAGAGGGAGAAGCAGGCTTCCCGCTGAGCAGGGAGCCCGATGCGGGGCTCGATCCCAGGACCCCAGGATCATGACCTGAGCCGAAGGCAGAGGCTTACAGACTAAGCCACCCAGGCGCCCCTAAATCAGTACTTCTTAACCAAGGTCATACATCAAAAATCACTTGTAGAGTTTAAAATTATATGTATATAATATAAAATATATATAATAAAATATATAAATACATACACACACACACACACTCAATTCCCAGAACAGATCTTCTGAATCAGAATCTCCGGGTGGGATAATGGAAAGAACAATGACACTTTTAGTGTTTCAGAATTTACAGGTGCTTTTGTTTTCCATCCATGGTGAAAATATCACTATTCTAAAGAGGTAGGGAAAAAAAAAATAATGTGTTACAAGTTAATAATAGATAGAAAAGGAAATTGGAATTGTCACTTGTTTATATGGCACAAAACGGTATCTTTCTTTTTACTATAATCGTGCATTGCTTCCTAACAAAGTCCCCTCTGCCTACTGTGTTATGGAAATGCTTTTAAATGCACCAGCTCTTTTTGTTTTCCTATGATTTTTTGGTTTTGTTTTCCTGTGATTTGATCAAAAAGGTAAGCAGTAAGAAAATGTCAAGATCATTTGTTCATCCTGTTGAAGCCACATGTTCCTTTTGCTATAAATACTTGCACATATTCTGAGCCCTCTTCCACTGCTAAGAGAAATAGGGAAGGCAGTGAAGTAGGTAGTTGCTAAGGAAGATTTACTTTGATGCTTTACTCCGGTGGTTCTCAAACTTCAGTGTGCATTGGAAACATCAGCAGAGCTTGTTAAAACACAAATTACTGCCCCACTCCAGACTTTTTTAAATAAGCAGGTCTGGGATGGGGCCTAGAAGTTGTATTTTCAAAAGTTTGCAGGTGGAAAAAAAAAGACTACTACACATAAAAGAAAGTTTCCAGGTGATGCTAATACTGCTGATCTAGGAACCCTGGTTTGAGAACCATCACTTCACTTTCTAGTTACTCTCTTGAGTAGGCTTAGATTTTAGCTGCTAGAAAAAGTGCTTTCTACATCATCTAAAGAGGAAACTTGATAAAAATCTATGCAATTATTTAATATATACATTTATATGAATTAATTTGAATTTAGGCTAAAGGAACCTTATTGCTAGGACGTAAGAGAAAATTAACACTTTTTGCCACTTATGCAGCCCTGAAATAAGTATAATTTCCCCAAACTGCAGATTGTTTTCTTCCAAATAAATTAACAATTATACAGGACTTTCTATAATACAGTGGAGAGAAAAAAAGAAACAACATCAAAACAAAAACCTTGAACGTGAATGGAAATTTATTAGCTTAGCTCAATGCCCTGAAGAAAAGAAATGCAAAATTCAATCTAACAGTAGAGACTAACTCACATTAATACCAAATATATGATTCTTTCTACGGAGTAGAGATCCTTTAGTATTACTGTCACAGTCACACATGCCTTAGGGAGCATAATTAACACGGGCCAGAGGGACAGTTTCATTGGTACATAATTTCACATGGGAAGAAGCACAGTTAGACACCAAACATTTGTTTTCTCATGTCTGATATGCAGACATCAATGAATACATTTGCTTATTAAAAGTCTACAAATTACAGGCCTACCTTACTTGACGTGTTCAATATTTTTAATAAAGTGTCACTCTAAATTGTTTTCTCCAATGAAAAACTGTATTTCCATCTAAAATATTACTTGGTTCATGGGACAGGGCCATCAATTCTTTAACAGAGTAGACTTATTTTATAAGAATTTCTGTTTTTCTGAAATTTCCCTGATTTTACCGGTTGATCCCCTTAAGACTTGCCATGTAATAGTTGACTTTTACCGGTAGTCCTTATGTTTTGAGTCTAGGTATTCCCTACAACTCTGGGAACAACCCATTTACTTAAACAGGTATTCTTTCAGTCTGGTACCTGTAGCTCTCCCTTATTTCCAAGGAGACACCAGTTGGAAATCGCACTGTTAAACAAGCAGCCTTTGTCACAGTCCACTTCTAAAGCCTTTAACACAGCCGATTTGAAAGTCCCCTCGATTAGGCAGGCAGCGTATGCCCTCCAGTTGGCCCAGCTGTCACAAACTACCATCCATTTTCGCCTAAAAGGAGACCTGAATGATTTTATTTTTCCCAAACGGAACTAGAGTCCTGCACTTCCAACCCCACGCCCTAGCACGTGGCCCTCCGGGGGAGGGCGGAGCAGCTCCCTCCGCAATCTTGGCAATCATCGCCGAGCACTGTGCTTCCGGACACGGGGGAATGGATGGCAGCCGCATCCCTGAAGGACTGGAAGAAATGAGGCAGTCCCAATGCTTAACTCTCTCTCTTCTCCTTTTGGGTCCGTCTAGCCCAGGAGCAGCCGCCCTTGATGCACAGCAAGCAGGCTGAGAGTCACACCGCCGGCGGCGCAGAAACCGCCGAGGAGCGGCCGCAGCAGCTGCAGCGAGACTGTGGTGACGCAGGTCACAGAGCGTAACTGCTAACATCCCTAACCCAGTTATTGTCAACACTCTTTATAACAACTTCCAAACAAGAAAGCACTTGGCTGTCAAATGTTTGGTGGTGACACATTAGCATACCTCTCAGTCCTTTTCTGTCTGTGGAGGACCCGTAGGTTCCCAGCCTGGAGGGACCATGCATAATTTTGAAGCTCTGTGTGCAAACACAGGAGACGATTAAAAACGCTGTTATACTAGTTGTAAGGAAATCACAGGTGTCCAAAGTAAGGTCAAACTCTTGTCCTCCAAAGCCTGAAATCGTGGAAGAATCTTGAGGTGGAAGGTATGACGTCATCATCTGAAGGAGCTGAGAAAGCTCCCTTCCACTGATTGATAAGAGATCACCAAGGATGTGGATCACTGACTAGGGAAAAGAATTGTGACTTAGAATCAACAAGAACTTCATGTTGATCCAAAGTTGGCAAGCCACGTATTTCCTCATCTTTCTAATCATTTCTTTTAGGCCTGACTTTATTTCTTAGAAACATAAGATTGGTTACTGCTGAAAACATCTGTGTGTTTGCCACAGATCTAGTCATACTAAATAGGGCACTCAAATTGAGAAATGGGACTTAGGGGAAATAAAGGTGAATATATCATAGAAACTGTACTTTTTTTTTTTTAAGGGATTGGAATTCAGTATCTTCATAAAATACTATAAAATCCTCCTTGAATTACTGAAGTGTGTATGAAAAAGCATGGGAAGTATCATTGCTATGTTAAATGATTCAGACTAAATCTGAATCTTTATCACTCATTAAAGAACACCTCAGTAAGGAATAAAATCCTCAGACTGTAGATATGACTACACACATACAGAGCCACACATATTTAATTCTGTAATGTTGGATTTGAAAGCAGAAGATGAGGTATTAGCTCTCCAACCTCAAACCAGTAATACCTTGGTTTTCTGTCCCTCAGTTTCTTCATCTTTTAAGAATGTAACAATAACTTTTTGAAGTTAAAAAAAAAGACTGAAGATTCTGGGCAAAGTTAAAACATTTTAGAAATCTAATATATTATAAATGTATATATATATGTATTTTACATTTATATGTTATATATTTATATATTATAAATTTTCACCCTTAGTGTAGAATTCAGGCTGCCATTTGCTAAGTGCATATACAGTAGTCTATATTTTCAAATATGTAGTACAAACATGATTTATTTGAATTACCTTTAAACCTATCATGATATTTGAATAATGATATTTGAATAGTATTATATATATGTATATGTATATATATATAAGAATATACATATTTTTTTTCTTTTCCATGCAGCAGTGACACAAAAGATGACCGAGCAGATGAACTACCAGGCAATGAAACTGACCCTTCTCCAGAAGAAGATTGACAATATTTCTTTGGCTGTGAGTGATGTAAGGAACACGTACTCCTCCCTAGAAGGGAAAATCAGTGAAGATAAAGACAGAGAATTTCAATCTTTTCTAAAAGGTAAAAGTAAAGTGAAATATTCACTCAGTTAAGACAAAAGGTAAATGACTCATTTATCTTTTCTCATATCATTTTGGAATCTTTGCTTTAGATTGGGTGGTATAAAAGTCTAAGAGTATAGTTTTGGAGTAAGATATTTATAAATCAATCTCTGAAATAATTTGAAGCATCTAAATATTTTTTTTTACTGTATAGTCAAATCTTTTACTCAATATTTCATCTGATTTGTTTTCATTAAGTACTAGTTACAGCTTAACTTGTCTTTCTTTATAGTTAAAATGAGCCATACTTAGTTTACTTCCATTGTGGTTTCCAGTTCAAGATAAAGATGAGGTTAAGAAAGAATTATCAAGGCACAAATATATGGTTGTCTCAATAATATTGATGAATATATTGAGGATAAATCTAAAGTATGTTGTTACCCCAGAAATTATCTAGTTTATGGAGTATAATCAATAAAATACATCCTAAAACATCTCAGGTAATAGAAATAATAATTTCTTTATAAATGTAAATCAGCTTTGCCCAACTTTTATGCTCTTAAAACAGCAGGCTGTGTTCCTTTCTGGAGGTTTTACAGGATAATCCATTTCCTGTTAATTCCAATTGTTGTCAAAAATCATTTTCTTGCAGTTGTGGGACTGAGGTCCTATTTTCTTGATAGCTATAAACTGAGGCTTTTCCCAGCTTCTAGAGGCCACTGCACTTCTTGGCTCATGGCCTTTTTCCTCCATCTTTGAAAACCAGCAACACTGTTGTGTCCTCATGGCATGTCTCAAACCCACTCTTCTACCTTCCTTTTCCTCTGTTAAGGGCTCCGTGATTACACTGGATAGACCTGAATAATCCAGGATAATCTTCTCATTTTAAGGTCTTTAACCTTAATCACATCTGCCAAGGCCCTTTTGCCAGGCGAGGTAACATATTCACAGGTTCAGGAAATTAGGGTGTGGACATCATGAGTGGAGCAGCATTATTCTGCCTACCACACGGATCTGCCTACCACATAGATAGTGAGCAATTGCTATGGTCGTGTTATGCACAGGGTACAATGGGACCGTTTGGTAGTTTCAACAAATCCAATCTAAGGGCGCCAGGGAAGACCTCTACAAAAAGAAACCATCTCAACTAATATGCTATGGATCAGGTATGGATCAGGAGGAATTAATTAGGCAAAGGGGCTTCAAGGAGGACATGGATTTTCTAGCAAGTAATTTGGTCACTAGGAATATCTCAGTTCTCCGGGTTTATTGTATGTTTCCAAATTTCAGGATTAGGGATCCCTTTCACTTTGTTTTATACATAAAAGTATACTTATTGTATAACCCTGTATCTATCACGTTGTTTTTTCTTTGTTTTTCACCTGTGGTTCGCAGGTAAAAGATAAGGTGGAGGTTTCCATATCATCTACCAGTATGGCAGCAACCATGATGTTTTTTTTAATTATGTAAATAATTGGTGCTGTTAAGCCCCTGAAGGAAAGACCCTGCCCTACATTTCTGGCATGTCCCCTATGGCCAAACTTACCAATGACAAGCATGAGAAGGGAATATATTTTCCCTGAAGTGACAACATGAGAAAGAAGTCAAATAGAAACAGTATATAATTGACTATAACTACCATAATGAAATTTGTTTGGCAAAATTTGGTTATCAGTACCAAAGAGAATTAGAGAGAATTAGGCCTGTCAACAGCTCTTTGTGAAACTACTAGCAAAGATTCTGGCAGTGACACAGGAAAAAAGCATACACTCATAACAACAACAACAGCAAAATTCTCCTCTCATTAGGAGGTATTAGTCGTGTGCTAAGCATAATCAATTATGAAAACCAGAGAGCTTGTAGTTAATGAATATTCATTCAGGTAACAAAAACTAAACTCACCCCATGGCACTGCACTTGCCTAACAAAACCACCACCTCTTTGCTTGCTTACTCTACATCCAGGATGAGGAACAGGGCTTATCTACTAGTAGCCACAGAAACTGTTCGACATCCAATGTCCCAGTTCCTTAAGAGGCACCTGAATGTTATGAATAGGCCCTACATTCACAACCACAGAGGGGCCCGCCAGCATGTCTGATCTCATACCTATCTGTTAAGTCACCACAGTGTCGTCTTTTTTAGGAAGTAGAAGCACATGAGTCACATGAAACAGAATCAAATAGAGTTAAAAAGTATGTTCCCACTCAGATACTGACATAAAGCACTTTGACATATTGTTGCAAAATCAGATTCTTATGCAGAACATTTTTTAGCAACAAATTATGGAAATGTTATCTGAAAAGCTCCTTTTCCAGAAACAATAATTTGTTTTTAAAGCTAATAGTCTGTTTGATTTCTTTTCAGACACTGCTGTGATTTTAGCCTTTCCCCAGTATATTTTTCCATTAAAGATTTAAAATATAGGGGCACCTGGGTGGCTCAGTCAGGTTAAGCGTCTGCCTTCGGCTCAGGTCATGATCCCAGGGTCCTGGGATCGAGTCCCGCATCGGGCTCCCTGCTCAGCTGGAAGCCTGCTTCTCCCTTCCCCCTCCCCTCCCACCTGCTGGTGCGCACTCTCTCTCTCTCAAATAAATAAATAAAATCTTAAAAAATGTATATAATAACTAAAGCACCTCCTAGTTTCCATTTTCATTGTTTATTTTTTTCCTAGTTACTTTGATCAGACTCTGAACTACACTTTACCTATTTACAGTGTTTTTACCTACCATTCTTATTCTGATTTTCAGATCACATGTTTTTTTTTTCTTTAAAAATTTTATTTATTTATTTATTTATTTATTTAGAGCATGCCTGCTCAAGCACAAATGGGGGGTAAGGGGCAGAGGGAGAGGGAGAAAGAATTTCAAGCAGACTCTGTGCCGACCACAGAGCCCAATACTGGGCCGATCTGGTGGCCCTGAGATCACAACCTGAGCCAAAACTAAGAGTCAGACACTTAACTGCCTGAGCCATCCAGGTGCCCCAGATCACATAATTTTTTGTTGGCTGAATTTAAACAGCTATTTTTATTATCCACAATTAATTAATTCAGTTACACTTAAGTTTTATTTTACCTTTTCAATCTTGAAAAACACTTTAAGACCAAAATGATACAAATTCCAAGAAGGTCTGATTCCTAAACTTAAATATTTTATTGTATTTCATCAAGTTGTCGTGAAAATTAAAGACCATTTTAACTAACAGGAAATGACTAAATGATCTTGTGGGAAGTATGATAAAAATAACTTTGCTATTGAGTAGCAACTCACACCCAGTGAAGCTAACATATTCTATTTTTAGTATCAGAAATCTGATTTTCCAAATTTTACCTTCTGTGTAGCATATAAAATACACTCAGTGAAGATTTGTTGTGCAAATGGGTTAGTTACCGGTTAAATGCTAAGTAAAATTTAGAAAATAAAAACACTTTAAAAGCCTGCGGTGCAATTATTCATGCTATTACATATAAAAGCCAGGACTGTTTCAGTATAATTTATCTTGATTGTGATTGTTTAAACTTTTCTAATTAATTTAGCCTTTCCTTAGTACTTTCGTGCTATGTCATTGTTTACTGTTCCCATACTTTACATTTTTACTATTTACTTTACATTTTACTATTATTTTTTCCATTACATACAGATTGATTTTCACTTACTTATGTTTTTTGGCCTATTAAATGTATTTCAGTTTTCACTATGTTTAGAAATGTAAAAAAAAAAATTTTTTTAACTCTGGAAATACTATTCCCTAAAGATCAATTAGCAGTATTGACCTGTAGGGTATAGGATTTCCAGGGAAATATTTATTCATGTAAACAACATTTACAGCTTTGTCTTTGTATCAGATTAATATCAAGATGCTCAAGCAATACATCATTGTATTTGCTATAATTGATCTTTCACATGCTTTTTATGTAAATCTCTCATGCATCTCAGATACTTCTTAAAACTTGCTTACGAAATAGAGACATGTAGAGACCCTATATTTTTATTCTACAATTACCTTTCTTAAATAGGCTTTATGACAGCCAGAAGTCACATCACAGTTGTGCAGACCTTCCTGTTCTACATGCTTTGTGTAGTATGTTGCCAGTATTTTACATTATAGTCATTAGCTACCGTTTTGGATTTGAGTGGAGTTATCTTCCATTACATGGGCTTCATAGCTATGTACTATAAATACACCTCAAGCACATGTTTTATTTTTTCCCGTTTTCTGTTTTTGTATGTAACAGGTTTGGTGGGTTGGGTTTTTTTCCATTTTTAAATACTAATTTCCTCTTTGGAATAGTTCTGAGTTTTTAATACTTCAGGACCCTTTTCCTTTTTTTTTTTATGTTACTTTTAGAGCTGTCCATAATTCTGATTTATGATCAGTCCATGCTTTTTAATACTGGAAATACTGATGTGTGTTTCATTAGTGGCATGTTTCCTCTTATTTTTGTTAGGAATTAATGTCATATTATGATAATCAAGGTATATCTTGAATTCCTATTTTCATTTGACTTTTTTTTGTGATCCCCAAACCTCTCATTATTATTTTATTGTTGATATAAACTATTGTTGAATCTTGTGACCATTACTTTATATTGTTCCTTATTTGGGAATCTCATTAAATTTCTTCTCTGCCGTCAATTTGTTAGTTTTTATGAGCTCAAAACACAAGCTTTGAAACCTAATTACTAGCAACCTAATAACATAGTCATGAGATAATACCAGGTATTATTTACTGAGCCAGAAAGCCCAAAGCCATTTATTTTCGTACCAGAGTAAGAGTAGACTTAGAATCATAACATACGAGGATCTATTAACTGAAGTCAGTATCAGTTCCTTCATGTCTTTTGTTTATGCTTCTGGTATGTTCTACACCACAATTGATTTCTCCCCTCAGACTTATCAATTAAGAATGTAATCACCTTCTATGAACTATAGTAATTTTTAAAATTTCATAAGTAAGTGTAGTGAAGAACTATTTTTATTATTATGTGTTATTAGTGCTTAGTCGCAAACTTTTATCTTTTTAGAGATATCTAAAGTTTACATAATTAAAATCATATATCATTTATTGGTGTTTAATATTTCTTTCTCTAGGTCTAAAATCCAAAAGCATTAATGATCTGGTAAAGAACATAGTAAGAGAGCAATTTAAAATTTTTCAGAATGACATGCAAGAGACTATAGCACAACTCTTCAAGACTGTATCAAGCTTATCAGAGGACCTTGAAAACACCAGACAAATAATTCGTCAAGTTAATGAATCTGTGGTTTCAATAGCAGTCCAGCAAAAGTCTGTTTTAATGCAAGAAAACAGGCCCACTTTGACTGATGTACTAGATCTAAAAAATCACATTGTGAATATTAGGCAAGAAATGACTTTTACATGTGAAAAGCCTATTAAAGAATTAGAAGCAAAGCAAGCTCATTTAGAAGGTGCTTTAGAACAGGAGCATTCACGGAGCATTTTGTATTATGAATCCCTCAACAAGACTCTTTCTAAAATGAAGGAAGTTCACAAGCAGCTTTTATCAACTGAACGAGTATCAGATCAGAGGCGTGTTCCAACTGCTGAATCAGTTAGCAGTAATGTCACTAAGCACATGTCTGCTCTACAAGAGAATATAAAGAAGCAGGGTTTGATGATGCTGCAAATGTTTGATGATTTGCACACCCAAGACAGCAAGATTAACAATCTCACTATTGCTTTGGAGATGGAGAAAGAATCTATCAGGGGTGAATGTGAAGACATGCTATCCAAGTGCAGAAATGATTTTAAATTTCAAATTAAGGACACAGAAGAGAATTTACAAGTTTTAAACCAAACACTGGCTGACGTTCTCTTTCCAATGGACAGTAAGATGGATAAAATGAATGAGCAGCTAAATGACTTGACTTATGATATGGAGATCCTTCAACCCTTGCTTGAGCAGGCAGCACCATTTAAAGAGACAATGATACAAGAACCACCAAAAGAAGGAATAGTTACAAGGAAAAAAGTGGAACACCTGACTAGTGCTGTCAACAGTCTAAGTATTCTCATCAAAGAACTTTCAAAAAGACACAACTCACTTAGGAATGAAGTACAGAGTCGTAGTGATGCCTTGGACAGACGTATCAATGAATATGCCTTAGAAATGGAAGATGGCCTAAATAAGACAATGACTATTATAAATAATGCCATTGATTTCATTCAAGATAACTACATGCTAAAAGAGACTTTAAGTACAATAAAGTATAATCCCGAAGTCCATCATCAATGTACCCAAAATATGGAAACTGTTTTGACATTTATTTCTCAATTCCAACGCTTGAATGATTCCATTCAGATGTTGGTCAATGACAATCAGAGATACAACTTTGTTTTGCAAGTTGCCAAGGTCCTTGCAGATATTCCTAAGGATGAAAAACTAAGTCAGTCCAGCTTTCAAAAGATTTATCAAATGTTCAATGAAACCACTTCCCAAGTGATAAAATACCAGCAAAATATGAGTTATTTGGAGGAAAAAATACTCTCAGCCACAAAGATTTCCAAAAATTTTGAAACTAGGTTGCAAGGTATTGAGACTAAAGTGACCAAGACACTCATACCTTATTATGTTTCACTAAAAAAAGACAGTGCGACTACAAATGAGAGAGACCAGGCTCTTCAACTGCAGGTACTAACTTCCAGATTTAAGGCGCTGGAAGCAAAATCCATTCACCTCTCAGTTCACTTCACTTCACTTAACAAAACTCTGTCTGAAGTTTTAATCATGTGTCATAATGCTTCTACACGTATCTCAGAACTGAATGCAACCATACCCAAGCAGATAGAAAGTTCCCTACCTGATATTCAGCTTCTTCAGAAGGGTCTGACAGAATTTGTGGAATCAATAATTGAAATAAAAACTCAAATTGCCATATCTAATTTAACTTGGTATATAAATCGAACACTGTCTGGTGGTCTTGCCAGTGTTGTCAAGTCTCAGAAGCAAATAAAACCAGTGCTGAAGAAACCCAGTTCACTTAAAAAACCAACAGTGAATCTTACCACTGTCCTGATAGGCCGGTCCCAAAGAAACACAGACAACGTTCTAGTTCCTGGTAAGCTATTGCTGAAATGATAACGTTTAATCTCCCTTTCTATTTAAAGGATATTTAGTAGAACTGTGGGGTTTGTCAAGACCATAAGACATAAAAGGCAGTTTCTTGAACTTGGGTAAATAGTTAAGTAATTCAAAGATCACTGATGTACCATTTGAATCTGATTCCACCCTATGTAAGTTAGGCATCAAGTGCTTATAGTATAAATATTTGTCTACATGTTTCTTAACTTTTTTTCTGACAAAACCTCTGTAATACAATCAATTTGCCCCTGTAGAACATTTTTGCTTTCATATGTAATTAAGGAAAGCTATTAGATAATCAGCTTCTGGATGAATATGACCAGACTGAGTCTTATTCATTTGGCATTACCTGACAAAATGTCTTGTATGCTATAGGAACTCAGTAAATATCTGTTGAATGACTGAATGAATGAATGCATACTGGAGCAGGAATTTGATTTGCTTAGATCACAACAAGCTACGAATGCCAAGCTAAGTGTCTTAGTCCATTTGGGCTGCTATAACAAAATACCAAAGACCAGGGTAGCTTCCAAATAACAGAAATGTATTTCTTGCAGTTTGGGAGGCTAGATAGTCCAAGATCAAAGTGTCAGCATGACAACTTCTGGTGAGGGCCCTCTTCCTGGACCACAGCTGGTGACTTCTTGCTGTGTTTTCCCAAGGTGGAAGGTGTGAGAGATCTCTCTGGGGTCTTATTTATTTATTTATTTATTTTTCCTTTTTTTAAAATTTTTTTAAATTTTATTATGTTAGTCACCATATCATACATCATTAGTTTTTGATGTAGTGTTCCATGATCCATTGTTTTCGTGTAACACCTAGTGCTCCATGCAGTACGTGCCCTCCTTAATACCCATCACCAGGCTAACCCATCCCCCCTCCCCTCTAAAACCCTGTTTGTTTCTCAGAGTCCATAGTCTCTCATGGTTCATCTCTCCCTCCAATTTCCCCCCCTTCACTTTTCCCTTTCTTCTCCTAATGTCCTCCATGCTATTCCTTATGTTCCGCAAATAAGTGAAACCATAGGATAACTGACTTTCTCTGCTTGACTTATTTCACTTACCATAATCTCCTCCAGTCCCATCCATGTTGATGTAAAAGTTGGGCATTCATCCTTTCTGATGGCTGAGTAATATTCCATTGTATATGTGGACCACATCTTCTTTATCCATTCATCTGTTGAAGGGCATCTCGGCTCTTTCCACAGTTTGGCTATTGCGGACATTGCTGCTATGAACATTGGGGTGCATATGGCCCTTCTTTTCACTACATCTGTGTCTTTGGGGTAAATACCCAGGAGTGTAATTGCTGGGGCATAGGGTAGCTCTATTTTTAAATTTTTGAGGAAACTTCACACTGTTTTCCAAAGTAGCTGTACCAACTTGCATTCCCACCAGCAGTGTAAGAGGGTTCCCATTTCTCCACAACCTCTCCAACATTTGTTGTTTCTTGCCTTGTCAATTTTTTCCATTCTAACTGGTGTAAGGTGGTATCTCAGTGTGGTTTTGATTTGAATTTCCCTGATGGCTATTGATGATGAACGTATTTTCATGTGTCTGTTAGCCATTTGTATGTCTTCTTCAGAGAAGTGTCTTTTCATGTCTTCTGCCCAATTTTTGACTTGATTATTTGTTTTTTGGGTGTTGAGTTCGAGAAGTTCTTTATAGATCTTTGATACCAGCCCTTTATCTGTAGTGTCATTTGCAAATATCTTTTTCTGGGGTCTTTTTTAAAAGAACACTGATCCTGTTCATTGAGGGCTCTACCTCCCAAAGGCCCCACCTACTAATATCACCAACTTTGGGGTTTAGAATTTCAACATATAAATTTTGGGTGGATGCATTCAGATCATAACTCTAAGGCATTTAGACAAGGTTTTGTAAGAGTGGTCTTTGGAAACATGGAGCAGAGGGTTGGGTATGGTAAGAACTGTATCTCAGAGGCATGAGGTTGGCAGTAGTAGAGAGCACGACTGCAAAGAATGAAATTAGAGACACCGGTTAGGAGAGTATTAGCAGAGCAATTAAGAGCCAGATCTAAGGAAGAGGAAGTTGAAACAGAGGGGACAAATGTGAAACCTGTTGTGAAAGTAGAATTAATGGAAACAACAGGGGAGTGGAAAAACCGATGATCCAAGGAACAACAAACCAGGATTCTGGTCCTGGTTGTTTCAGTGATTTCTCTGTAACCTTAAGCAAGTCCACCTCTCTGGGTCTCTGTTTCTTCCTTTTAAGTGATGGGATTGCGGTAGGTATTTTGCTGAGCTCATTAGTAGAAATATGTTGCAGAGCGCATTATTGTAAAAAACGTGAGCTGTTCGCGGCCTGAATGCGTGGCACTTGGGGAGGGAGAGACCTAGAATACTCTAAGTTTTGAATTTGGGAAATGAGAGGGTGGCAGTATTATTAATAGATGTTATAAACACCAGAAGAGAAGCATAAATTTGGGAGGAAGAAAGAATTCAATGCAATGCATATGAACATACAGAAATTTCTCTGTATGAAAGAAGTGTTCATGAATATCTTTGAACTTTCCACAATGAAAAGAATAGCTGCTGATTCTTACTGAAAGAAATGGCAGAGTTCCTCTCATATGAGTCCACTCTTAAATTATATGCCCAACTGGATGAATTTTTTATTTTATTGCTTTCTGATTACAGAAGAGTGATTATTGTCCTGACATAATATGACTCCATATTTAGTCTCTGAATGTTTTGATAACATTAAAAATCACAGAATAATACAAAGCTGAATTATTTCTTGACTACTTAAATTATTGTATTTATTTATGACTTCCTTGCAATTAGTCTGATCCAGGAAGACTAATCTTATCATGTGGAATCACAGAACAAACGATTCAGATGTACATGTTTCCTAGAGAAAGGTGGTAGTAGTTCAATACAAGATGTTCTTAGACTAGTTTAGGAAAAATAAAAAGTTCTTTTTCAATTTTATTTCAATCTTTGGTCTTCCTGTGGACATTGCAAATGAGTTTCAGTTAAGCTCTACTCCAGCACATGTGATCATACACCAGGCAAATCATGTCATTTTTTTTTCTTAAACCAAAAAATGCCTGGATATATATAGTAAATATAAAATTCAAATAATTTCAGAATTAACTGAGGTAGAAGGTTTAATAGAACATAAGAACTTATACACTTATAGTATAAAGAATGCATGTTAGGAGCTTATAAAAATTATATTTAGATATTTATATAGCAGCTGACTCAATATTGAACTTAATGGGCTAATAATTAACTTAGTTCCGATTCTCTTTTTTCCAACGATGCCTTGATAAAATTGCTTCCTGTTCCTTTATTTACTGGAAGTAGAATTTTTTAATAGGCCTATCTACCAAAATTAATAATTAATTTAAAGTTCTTTATTTCAGGAAAGATAGCCAACAATGTCAGGGCAATAAAGATATATTGGCCTAATTTCATGAACTGGGTGGATATTCACTTTATGTAGAACCAGCAGCATAATGTGTAGAACACTTTTAGTAGGTGTGTAGATATGCATGCTCATTAAGCCGGCTTCTATGTGCCATAAAACCGATGGCATTCATTGGACCGTGAGCTGGTGAAGTCTGTGCATGGCGATAAAACCAGTGGACTCAGGCTAAGTTTTCCTGTAAGAATAAACCAACAGTGGTGCACCTGGGTGACTCAGTCAGTTAAGCACCTGACTCTTGGTTTCGGCTCAGGTCATGATCTCAGGGTGGTGAGATCAAACCCTTTCGGGCTCTGTGCTGGGCGTGGAGCCTGCTTAAGTGTCTGTCTTTCCCTCTCCTTCTGCCCCTCCCCCCTCTCGTGCTCTGTTTTTCTCTCTCTTTCTCTCAAAAAAAAAAAAAAGAATAAACCATCTGCAATTAACTACTTTGTTTGATACCCTGTTTCATACCAGGGCTCGAGCACACTGGCACACTGGCTAAATTTGGCTGTGTTTCCTTTGACCTTTACTATTATATTATAAATACCATGTAGCCAGATTGCTCCCCTACATTAACTAACATCAGAAGATAATTTATCATCATCTTATGAATCTCACAACAATATTATTCAGATTAGAGCCACTATCATCTGCAGAATAGTAAGTGCAGTTAATAGAATGAAAAACGCTATGAATTTAGTTTTCAAAACTTAATTTTAATACTGATAACTTCCTTTGAAGCCTAATAATAGTAATATAATAACATAATATTGGATACTACTTATTAACGCTATATCACAGGTGCTGTACAAATTATATATATGTCCGCTCATTTAACAACACTTAGGAAGTAACTATCATTATTGTTATTTTGAAGATAAGTAAACTAACCCTCAAAGAGATGAACTGACCTCTTCTGCTTAAGGTCATGCAACTAGTTAGTGACAGAACCTGACTCTTGGTCTGTTGGACTCAGGGCTCAGTCCTCAACGACTCTACTCAAAGAGGTTGTGGAGTATGTTTACCTGCCTTTCTCTTCCTTCTGCTTCTGTTCAGTGCATCAGATCTATCTCAGAGTCTGGCCATATCTGAATATTCCAGATGGCCAGAATCGATACTCCAAAGGAGTTTTCCTTCTTGAGGATCCGAATACTGCCATTCATTTCTGCACTTACCAGGAAGCAAAGGTGCTACTTTTCAGTCTGGATTTTTCTGTGATATGGCTGATGGGCAGTTGTCATTGGAAGTGACCATCAGTTATTCGCAAGATCTTTTTTTGACTGATGCGGTAGGAGGGCAAAATTCAGAGTCCTCATCCCTATCACTTCCTATGAGGAATCCCCATATTCAGTTATGTTAATTATGATTCCTCCTAAGCCAGTGCTGATAAGCTGTTCCGGTTGAATCACTAAATATTTGATTTGCGTCTAAACAATATTCCCATAGACACCAAGAGGGTTTTATTTCATCTTTGAAGATTTGTTTGTACAGCAATTGGCAGACTCGTCCCTGCAGAGAGGGTTTGGCTGCTTGCCTTCTAAGAGGAGCTCAGTCCTGCCGTAACACATCCACATCGGCAACAACATCACTGAGGACGAGCACCTGGTGCTCGTGAGACCATTGACTTTTTATTGTGACCAGTATTCCCAGTATTTACCAGATATACTTAACCCTCATAATAAACCTCTTTGATTCATAATTGCCCCTTTAACCACTCCTCTTAAGAAAGATTACATTCCACGTAAGACTTGGTAGTGTACCAAATACAACTTTTTAAAATTATCATTGCTGAGGATATAAGTGATTTAAAAGAGAAAAAATAAGAGCCTGGATATTTCACTGTTTTATTCCATTTTAAACCCATTTTTAATTTTTGTGACTCTGCATTGAGGCTGTTATGATGACTAAGGAGCACTGATTTTGGAGTCAGGAAACCAAGGTTCAGGTCTTGCCGGGCAACGTTTTTGTTTGTACCAAGTCATTCATTTTCCTAAAACTTGCTTTTGTAAAACTTGCTTTCCTAAACCTTGCTTTCCTCATTTGTAAAATATAGAATAATATATCCACCTCAAAAGTTTATTTTGAGAATCATGGACTAACTTGTAAATAGTATATTATGAAATTAGTTATGCTTTTTTTTTAGCTATACCCAACATTTATGGTTTTTCTCTAATATTTTCACTTAATATTTGACATAATTATTTACATATATCAACATAATTTACAGACTTAGGTATTCCATCATTCCCTATCTTTATAAGTCATGGCATTTCAAATTCAACATATGTTTATAACTGAGCTTATGCCTATCATATAATGATAACTCAAAAAGAATAAGATACAAAATGTAAAGACTTAGCTGCACAAAAATGCATGTG
This sequence comes from Neomonachus schauinslandi, assembly GCF_002201575.2. Classification (NCBI taxonomy): domain Eukaryota; kingdom Metazoa; phylum Chordata; class Mammalia; order Carnivora; family Phocidae; genus Neomonachus; species Neomonachus schauinslandi. The sequence continues at coordinate 130,512,723 of NC_058404.1, read as the reverse complement.
TATCAATAAATGCTGAAAAATATCTGCAAAAATTTTAATAATGGCTTTTTCCAAGGTGTTTTCTACTCTTCATGTTTTTCCATATTATAAAAAATTAACATTTTCAAATATACCTCAAGATAACTAATAAGTTGACTTCTGTCCAAAATGGTTGACTTTTAAGCTAATTAAATTTTGAAGGATAACGGCTTGAATTTAGAATTTATGGTGTGTTTTATAAGGTCTCCAAAACCACACACAAGTTTGGTGATCTGCTGGCAGTACTCCTGGAACTCAGCATAGAGTGATGCACACAGCTGAAGTTTATTTTGATGAAAAGATACGTGAAAGGATTAGTGGGGGGAAATGATACAGGCCTAGTCTGGAGAAATCTAGGTGCAAGCTTTCTTATGCTCACTGTGTCCAAGAAGGGAGCATGCTTATGTGCGCTCTTTTCTCTAGTCTCACACACACACACACACGTGCAATATTTCTGTCCAGAGAAGTCCATCAGATAGTCAGCACCCAAGGGTTTTATTGGGGCTTGTCTTAGTCAATTCAGACTACTATAATAAAGTACCATAGACTGGGTGGCTTATAAACTATAGAAATTTATTTCTCACAGTTCTGGAGGCTGAAAGTCTCACATCAGGCCATCGTAGTTGGATTCTGATGAGAACCCTTGTGCAGGATACAGACTGTCAACTCCTTGTATTCTCATGTGGCAGAAAGGGAAGGAGTGAGAGAGCTCTCTAGGGTCTGTTGAAAAAAGGCACTCCTCCCATTCATGAAGACCCCACCCTCATGACCTAGTCACCCCCCAAAGTCCCTACCTACCAATATTATCAGACTGGGGGTCAGGATTTCAACATATGAATTTTGAGTGGACACAAATACTCAGTCCATAACAGGACTGGTTATGTAGGCACCCTCTGCCTAGTACTTACCAAAACTCTGGACTCTCAGAAGGAAGGCAGATGTTCAGCATAACCATATTGTTTGTACAAATAGTCGGGGCACAGTGAATGACACTTACAGTTAGGAAGTGGCAAGAAACCAAAAGCCCAGATGTGGGCTAAGGGCAAAACCTGGCAGGCAGGCCTTTCTAAAGATAGCAGTCTCAGGCCTGCTCAATGAATTCTTTTCTGTTCATGATCTTAAAGGTATTCTTTGTATCACAATTGATTAGCAAGCCTATCCACTGGGGATAGTCTCCCTAGTTGGTATCAATAAAACCTACCAGTGTCGAAGAAAAATTAAATGAACTATTTTTGTTTATGGTTCCCTGGGAGAAGAAATGACTCCCCAGCTTTCTATGTAATTCTCCTTCTGATGGAAGGATGACAGTTGAGGAGAGGATGCTGACAAAATTGACAGCCCCTTCCTGTACCTTGTCGTGCTGTAAAATGGCCATGATGTCTAAGGTGAGCAGGCAGGAGCCCATGTGTTTGATACTTGCATCTGAACCAAAATTTATAACACACGGTCTGACCAAAAAAGGAAATGGGACAGAATACCAGGTGCCATTTACACAGACACTGCATGTGCTTGGGTTCTTTCTCTAACAAGAATCACAGGAGCTATTTCTCAACAATAGACTATTTCTTTGGCACCCAAGGGTGAAACCAAATTTGATTATTAGCTGATCTATAATTAAATACAATGAATAGATGTCTTTCTACTGGTCATCAAAAACACTATAAATTCAGAATTGCCCATGTGGTATTATTTTCTGTCATATTGGTTATCAAACATGAAAAGGAAAGTGTAGGGATTATTAAATCACATATTGTGAACTTATTGCATAGTGGTCTGAGTTACATCTTGACCAAAAATTGAAGCATAAAAATAACAGCTGTACCAAATTTTTACTGAACATTAAGTTTGAGAAACATGCTTTAAGGTTTTAATTGCCAATTTTACTATGCACAGCTTAAAAGTGACTCTGAAAAGAAATAATAAGTATTTTATTATAAGTTTAATTGGAACTATTCATCTATGTTTATGTTGAATAACATTTAGTTGTATCTATGACTTTCTTTTGCATTTTCCTAATGACTAATGATTTGACCATATTTTAATGTATTTGTCATTTTTCAAATAGTGCTTTTGATTAAAAGTTATGATTTTTAAGAAAAAGGTGAATAAAGTTGATAATATCAAATAAAAACATTTAATTTCCTAGACCATGACTTAAGATAAATGAATGATAATTTAATGACAAAGGTTAGAGTAAATCTTCTGGGACAGGGATAATACATCTGATATGATTAAATGAGCTCTAAAATTATATTTGAAGGACTGAGAAAAAAGATCCCAGAAACAGTATCAAGACCAACAGATGTGATTAAAAAGAACAAAAATAAAAACATACTATGAAGGAAAAGTAGTAAAGATGGCTGGAAACAATATTTCCATCCATCTATACACCAATGGACAAAATATGAGTAATTAGAACAATGAATTTGGAAATTTCATATAAACAAATAAATATTCACATTTCTTAAAGTTGTTGGAAAGGAACATATGGAGTATTTTTAGAACAATGGAAGGATAAACCTTATTTGATAGGAACAATTTTGATAAATGGAGACACAGCATAGTGCTGAAAGTTTTTTTTTTTTTTTTTTTTTTAAAGATTTTATTTATTTATTTGAGAGAGAGAGAATGAGAGAGCACATGAGAGAGGGGAGGGTCAGAGGGAGAAGCAGACTCCCCGCCAAGCAGGGAGCCCGATGCGGGACTCGATCCAGGGACTCCAGGATCATGACCTGAGCCGAAGGCAGTCGCTTAACCGACTGAGCCACCCAGGCGCCCCAGTGCTGAAAGTTAATGTACCCATAAGTGGAAGGAATCATTTTAGAGAGCACTGGAATTGGGATGACAAATAAAGTCCTAATGTTGTGTGGACATGTTACCTTGAGCAAAGTTGTGTAGTGGATTTGTACATAATGCGTTTCTCTGTGTATGACAAACTGGCCCAGAGGCAATGCTAGGTTTCCTCACTAATCTGTTGGAAACTCCATTCTGCTCCAAGCAGAGATCAGGGTTATCTGCCCTCTGCAATGTTATTGTTAAAAATAAAGAAAGAAAAAATAAGATGTTGATGATAAAACAGGACTAAGCAATGAAAATACCAAATAAAATAAAAATAAAATATGTAAAACATTATGAAAAGCCAACATAAAAATAAGAATGGAGAAGACATCCATATAATATGCTGCTTCATTTTATCCATTAAATATCTATTGAGCAAGTGTTGAATGAGCCCTGAGAAAGATTAAGTGGACAGAGTGGTAAATTCAACACACTCCCTCTTCTCATGGACCTTGCAGATTACGCAAATAATTATAATAAAGAATGGCAAATATTAGCAAAGGCAGAGTGCTTTTGAAAATGTAAGGAGCTCTCCAATCAGTTCAAATTTAACATGAACGTTTATGAAATATAGAAGTAGGATTAATAGGAAAATGTAACTTGAGCACATATTAGGGTTCAGAAAGAACAGACCAGAACAAATTGAAGCTTATGAAACATTCCAACACAATGGCAAAGGAATTTTAGTCATGTTCAGAGCAGGGAAATGAATATTGAAAGATTAGTTATGCCATTTGCACAAGATAGTAGAATGTTGAATTGGCAGGACTGTTCAACTAATTGCACTGACCTGTACCAAAGAAAATAAATGGGCTGGAAAGAGTTTAAGAGTTACTGAAGCCCAAGTAGGAGAGAAGCTGTGGAAAGTTTGCTTGAGATGATTCCATGTCTCTAGAAAAACGTGCCAATGACATCATAGCATCAAACTCTACCTGGTCTTTGAGAACTGTGGAGAAGGGATAGAGTGTTGGATTAAGAATGTTGCCATCTACTCAATCTTTCATTAATTTCTTTATTCACCTTTTTTTTTTAAGTTTTTATTTTCACTCCACGTAGTTAACATACAGCATTGTATTAGTTTCAGGTGTACAATATAGTGATTCAGCAATTCCGTACATCACCCCGTGCTGGTTTATTCATCTTTAAGAAGACATTTCCGCACTCGGTATGTCAGGCACTCAGCCAGTTAGTAGTGACACAAAGGGTAGTATTGGACCCGAGCCCTGACTTCGCGAAAGCTCACAATCTAATTGGAAGTCAGGACATGGGAGCAATCACAGTGGAGTGTGATAAGTTCAACAAGAGAGCTTCTGAGCATCTGACAATAATTAAGAGAATTAACGTAATTAATTCTATTGACGGGGATGAAAGAAGATTTCAAAAAGAAAATGATGCTTTTTGGGGGGTCAGGAAGAAAATGATGCTTTTGGGGGGTCTGATTTTTGTTGTTAATTCAAGAAAAAATTGCCTTTTGAGCACAGACATGCACAGGAACTTAGAAAGGTACCTAACCATTTTTTAAGTATTTTAGTAATAAAGTAAAAAGTATAAGTTGGATGATGTACAAAAGTAGATTTTAGCTGATTGTATATTAAAATGTAAATAGTTTCAATTTGATAAATCAATGCCAATCAGTCTTAGTTGTAATAAAGCTCTGTGCTCAACACTGATGCATTAAGTATTTTTATCAATGACTTGGATGAACACAGAAAACGTAAATTTGGAAATGATGAAGCTGGGAGAGTTCATTAAAACATAGTATGCAGAATTAAAACTAAGTTTCTATGGACAGATGATAAGTCCTATAATATAAATGTATTTCTTGGTAATAATTGCAAATTCATGCTAAAATGAATTACATAAATATGAGATTTTAGGTAATTTCAGTGACATCAGGGCATAGAAGGCCTGTTATGACGCAATGCAATACAGGTGCAAAAATAGACAATGAGTACTTCATGCTTATATAACATTAACAGAAGTTTAAGGTCATTTCATTTCAGTATAAGATCATAACTGGTGATTATTACTGTACCCTGCTCTAATTAGAGTCTATTCCTAATATATCCAGTTCTGGGAGCCATGGGCATAATTTTATGTGTCATAATGTGAATTATTTAGGTGGGGACTTGGAGAACAGAGATATCGAAAATATCAAAGAAGACAAGAAAGGAACTTAAAACACAAGTGACAGAAGCAGGTGCAGACCAGTGTATGAGGTACCCTGAACAGGAATTCAGTGGGAACATGAGAGATGCCCCAGCGGGCAAACCAGGTGTATTCTCAGCAAATTCGAGCTACTACAGCGATAGGAGATAGCAGGCCCCAAGCAAATTCAAGTGAACCCTTCCTCCAGATGAATGACCCTGCAAAGAAATCAGAATAAAGGGCAAAATGGCATCCTCTGAAACGACTCAAGGAGAACAAGGAAACACCCCATTCCTAGACGTAATGGAATAGACAGAGGAGAAAAATGAGAGGTGCATCCTAGACATTAAATGGAAGGCAAAGGCCCTGGTCGTATAGAATCACAGTAGAGCCAATAGCAATACAAAAAAAGTACATTTCTGTTTGATCCCTGATTCTTGCAGGGGCAGAGTCTCCAGGTGAGAGTGCATTCTCCCATCTGGGAAAATAAGAATTATAGAGCTAGTCAGATTGCATAAATAATTCAGTGTCCCCCCCAGCTCCCCTGCACAGTTGATTTATTCCTAGTGAAACACAGTAATTGAACACCACCCTGTGAGTCAATCACTGTGCTAGATTCAGAAAGTGTGAAAACAAATGAAACCAGTGCTTTGACATCAAGAATTCACATTTCTATAGGTCGTAGAGAATCACTGAAGTTTTTAAAACTAGGAAGTAATGGGCTAGGTTTTAGAATGATAGCTAACAGTAAATAGATGGATTTAAGAACCTATTCACCTGGTTGAGAAAAGATGTTAAAGAAATGTAGGCCAGTTTGAAATATTTTCGAAAAGATATTGCATATATGTGATATTTTCCATATGTATCTTAGTGAGCAAAATCGTTTATGGAATATTGCAGAGAATACATCACAATAAGGCAAACCAATTTCTAATTGCATAAGTAATATGTATTTTCTTTGCAAAAAAATTCCAATACAGGCACGTAGTTTGGTCACAATCTATGTGAATTTGAATTATTCAAATATGAAGCATAATGTATATAAAACATTTACAGATCTCACTTCTTGAGAAAAATGTTAAACCAAACAACCCTAAATTTAAATATCATCAATCAGGATTTGAAATGAGTGAATTGTAAACTGTTTACACTTTTGTCACAAGGTGGCGCCATGGCGGTAACCGTGGCCAACAATGTATTCTTTCCCCAACCTTTTCTCTGTTTACATAATTATGTATTATGTTTATAACCATATTCATAATTTGAGGTTCCTAAATAATTGAAATTATTCCATATCTAATGTGTGAACTGGAGCTTTCTGCCTTCAGTAAATCAAATGTGTCGGGGGATCTATCTCATTCTTTAACTGCTGTCTAATATTCCTTAGGGAAAAGATACCTATAATTTATTTAACAATGAAATGGTCATTTAGGTGTCTGACAATTTTTCACTAATGCAAATTATGCCATAAAGAACATTTTTTAACAGTTCTCTTTGTATACATAGGCAAGTGTCTCTGGAGTATATATTCTGCCAGGAAAAATTTCTGGCTTTGAGCAAATGAACCATTTTAATTCTGATAAATATGGTTAAATTGTTCATTCAGAGGTTCTAACAATTTAAGCTCTAACCAACATTGTATGAGAATGCCCATTTTCCTCATGACTGAATATTTTCTATCTTTTAGAATGTTGGCACCTGATATAAAAATGTTGGTGGTGAAAATTCATTATTCCTTAATTAGTAGTGAGGTTGAATAAGCTTTAAAAATTTTAATGAACTTTTGCGGTTTTCGTTCGGTAATTGGCCAGTTCATATCATTTGCTCATTTTTCACTTTTTTTTCCCCACAATCTTTTAGATTGGTCAGAACTTTTCATGTTATGGATATTATCCATTAGATCTTTGTGTCTGAGAAAACATTTTTCTCTTAATCTGTCACTTGTCTTTGAACCTGATAATGGTGACTTTTGTTGCAAAAATGTTTTAATTCTTAGGTGGTCAACTGTCAGGATTTTTCTCTTATGGCTTTTGGATTTTTTGTTTTGTTTTGTTTTGCTTTGAGTTCTCCGAAATTTTAAAGCTCTACAAAGATATTCCTTTTACTTGATTGTAACACCGTCATATAGGTTGGGTTTTTTACCTTTAGTATTTTTGTACATGTGGAAAGTATGTTTTTATGAATATTCAATTATATTAGCACCATGTATTGAATAGACATTTTTCTTCTCCAACGATTTGAAATATTACCTTTATCATGTATCATGTCCAAATATATATAAATCTGTGTCCAGATACCGTATTCTGTTCTACAGTTGACCAAAATCTTAACATTTTTACACAAAGAAATACAATGGATTATCCCCACTTTGCCACAGAATGATCCCCACGTCCAAGAAGCAGTAAAAGGAGCTCAGAGACTTAAGAGGTTTGTATGAAGTCCTGTGACTACGCTGGCGGCCAGCCTAGGCCCAGGGACCCATTTTTCTTATTTCTCCTTCAGGGTTTTTTCCCATTCTGCCGCAAACTATAAGATCAACGAGAAAATAGGTCACTTTGACCCTCTTTTATCTTGATTCTTTTTCAGTAACAGAGGAGTATTCAGACTGTAGCAGGTCCCCGTGCCAGAACGGGGGCACGTGTATAAATGCAAGAGGGAGCTCTGTCTGCGCTTGCCGACACCCTTTCACGGGTGACAATTGCACCGTCAAGCTGGTGCAAGAAAACGCGTTGGCGCCAGGTATGAACGCGCATGCGTCCTTGGATTCGCTCGCTATCGTAAACAAAAACACTACTTGAAAGTATTTACCAATGAATATTTAAACCGGAGTAATCTGGACTCATGTGAGGATTAATTCCTTTAACCTCTGAAACTTAGTACTACGTGATTTACAAGTGTAAATGTCGGCCAGGTAAATCCATATTGATGTACACTTGTGGACATTTTCAATATTGATATGACAGAGGCAGTCTTTTTCTTTTCCTGGGCATCTCAAAAGAAAATACAGATGCATATATCTGATTGGTATAAACTCTTTCTCCTCAAACAAGTTGATAAAGAAATATACCTTTGATTCATATCACATATGATCACTTAAATGAAGTTTTAAAAAGTGATTGGCAGCCTGTCTTCCTTGAAGGTTAAGCTAATAATGTCATTTTGACTGGGTGAGGACTGTTAGAACATGCTCAAATGTATTGAGTAGAACAAAATGCCTTTTTTGTCCATTTACCTTCATAAATATTGTTTGTTATAAATTCAAGAGTGTACCATTTCTGATTTTTATATAAAAAATTTGTGCAGCATTTAAAATATATTTTCTTTTAATGACTGCAAAAACATATTTCAAATCAGGCTTTTCTTAGTAATATGCTGCATAGCAAAGAGTAAATTTTTTAGACTATTATTTGAATCTCAGCCTTTGTAGGTACATTTGGCATTAATTACATAGAAAATTGCTTTTGTCTACTTCTCTATAGTGCATATGACTTCGTTTGGTTTCCGTTTTAGCCTCTAGAAACTGACAAGGTGCTGGAAAAATTGTTTCTACATCATGTCAGCTTCAATTCCTGCAAGGGGTTTTAAAACATTCTGGCATACCATAATAATCATAGACTGCTTTGAATTCCTTTATCTCTGGAGAGATCAAAGCAACATGCAAATTAATCTTTGAGGCATTTCTATGAGGGATAGATCAAGCGCTATTATCATTCTATCTTGATCTGAATGGAGAAACTGAGGCTCACAGAGAGCAAATGATTTCAGGTAATTCAGCCAAGAGAAGAGGCAAGCATCCAGACACCTATGCCCTTGTTAAAAATCTGATGAATGACCTTTGTTTCTTCTGCTACCCCTTTATATAACTGAGATAAAATGATAAAGAAATGAGGAACGGCAAAACATGATTAAGAAAAAAACAAACATGATAACTGACTCCATTTTTTTCCTCTAACAGATTTTTCCAAAGGATCTTACAGATATGCACCAATGGTGGCCTTTTTTGCATCTCACACATATGGAATGACGACGCCTGGTCCTATCCTATTTAACAATTTGGACGTCAATTATGGAGCTTCGTATACTCCAAGAACTGGAAAATTCAGAATTCCTTATCTTGGAGTGTATGTGTTTAAGTACACCATTGAGTCATTTAGTGCCCATATCTCTGGATTTTTAGTGGTTGATGGAAGAGACAAACTTGCGTTTGAATCTGAGAATGTTAACAGTGAAATACGCTGCGACAGAGTTTTAACTGGGGATGCTTTATTAGAATTAAATTATGGGCAGGAAGTGTGGTTGCGACTTGTTAAAGGAACAATCCCCGCCAAATTTCCCCCTGCTACGACATTTAGTGGTTACTTGTTATACCGTACATAAATTAGTACGAAAGACAGACTATCACCTTCACTGAGAAGGAGCCAGTGTTTTTATTTGTCTTTGCCTGCACATCTGCTCTGTTTTGGGCTTTTCTACATGAAATGAAAATCACCTTCTTTTTTAATCTGAGTAAGGCTGTAAGTTTGTTTCTGTCATAAGATTATTTGAGTATCTTTTGGATAACCTGTATACAAAGAAGTTCTTGCTCCTAAAGTGATTTAGTGGCAGAGAAAGTAAAGTGCATTTGTTAACATAACAGTTCTTATTCTCTCGTGTTAAGTCATTTTAACATAAGGTAATCCAATTAAATGGCAATCATTCAGTTTTGTCAGTCACAGTAATCTTTCCAATAAAATGCTTACCTCTTGTTATTCACTATGTATATAAATATATAACATATATTTCCTAAATTCACAATTCAAATAAATTACTCAAAGACCAAGAGTGTTGTTGTTGTTTTGTTTGTCTGTTAACTTTGATTTTTACTCTTCACTATTGTGTTGATCAATTTTTTTGTTTTTAATTTTTTTCTTTTTTAAAATTTTTATTGTTATGTTAATCACCATACATTACATCATTAGTTTTTGATGTAGTGTTCCATGATTCATTGTTTGTGCATAACACCCAGTGCTCCATGCAGAACGTGCCCTCCTCAGTACCCACCACCAGGCTAACCCATCCTCCCACCCCCCTCCCCTCTAGAACCCTCAGTTTGTTTTTCAGAGTCTATCGTCTCTCATGGTTCATCTCCCCCTCCGATTTCCCCCCCTTCATTCTTCCCCTCCTGCTATCTTCTTCTTTTTTTTTTTCTTAACATATATTGCATTATTTGTTTCAGAGGTACAGATCCGTGATTCAATTGTGTTGATCAATTTTATATGTTAAAATTTTCATTTGTAGGGGCGCCTGAGTGGCTGAGTCATTAAGCGTCTGCCTTCAGCTCAGGTCATGATCCCAGGGTCCGGGATCGAGCCCAGCATCGGGCTCCCTGCTTGGCAGGAAGCCTGCTTCTCTCTCCCACTCCCCCTGCTTGTGTTCCCTCTCTTGTTATGTCTGTGTCAAATAAATAAATAAAATCTTTAAAAAAATTTTTTTCATTTGTAATCAAAATTAAGTTGTATTTGAAACTTGAAACATGCTTAACTATTTTGCTCTGCCTATAATAAGAGGTTAAAGTAATAATTGACAAGTGGTTGAACATTTACATCTATGTCTAAGAATATATAAGTGGATCCTTTACCTGCGCCCATTATACAATATCTACAGGGGAAAAAAATAAAGGCTTCCTCTAATGAGTATCCTTCTACAGAAGTACATGTGGGCCTGCTCATATTCTTATAAAGGGCATATAACCTTCCAAACTAATGCTACGATTTACGGAATGTTCACTATGTCCTGATTCTCTTCTAAGGAACTTACCTATAACGTCTCACTGATTCTGCACAAAAAGTCTTATAAAGTGGGTATTAGTATTATCATTTTTACAGCTGAAAAAACTGAGACACTGCACCAAACTCCACGACTAGCAAGGACTAAGGCAGGATTTAGAACCAGGCCAGGTCTCCTCCTGGGCTGCCTGTCATACCTTGTCTATATTGCCTCCAACAGATCTACCACAATTTATGTAATAATCTCTTTAGATAGTTTAGAGTGTTTTATTATAACAATATTGTTGTAGCGAACACCCTTAAATGTACATTTCTTCCATATTTGATAAAGTATTTCTGAAGAATAGGTTCCTATAAGTAATAGTGAAAATAATAATGATAAAGAATTTTGGCATGACAAGCATTTTTCATGAATTAATTTATTGAATGTTCACTATAGTCCTATGAATTACCTATTAAACCTATGAGATATACATTACGTATTATCATCCTCTTTCCACTGCTGAGAAACTGAGGCACACAGAGGGTAATTACGGCAAATTATGAGGAGTTTCTGGAATAAAGGGTAAGCATATTTTTTTTCATTTTGATAAGCTCTATCAAATTACCCTTGAAAAGTTTGTGCCGATCCATAGTCTCATTTTGCTCAAGTGAAAGAGTGTTCTTTATCCCCTATACACCCTCATCAAAATTCACAGTTTTTTGAATATTGCCAATCTAGAAGATGAACATGGTATGTTCTTATACAGAGGCTTGAAAAGATTTCAGATTTACCAAAACTTGAAAGCATATGTCCATACAAAGACTTGTACGTGAATGTTCATGGGAGCTTTATTTGTGATAGTCAAAAACTCGGTACACCTATGTGTCCAGCAACAGATGAATGGTTAAGCAAACTCGAGTATATGCATACAGTAGACTGCCAAGCCATAAAAAGGAATTAACTCCAACAACATGTATGAAACTCATAATAATTATGTAAGAGAAGATTTCAAACTGTAGCTTGATAAAACTTGGGCAACCTTGCAGAAAAGTATGGAGTGAATTTTTTTTAATTGAGATATAATTGAATGTTTAGTTAACATTCATCACCTGACATAGCTATAATATATTGGTTTTTAGTGATGAGAACTTTTAAGAATTACTCTCTTAGCAACTTTCAAGTATACAATTTAGTATTGTTAACTTTAGTATTGCCAATCAGAATGTCTCATGTTGAGCCAAAATAGCTCACAGAGCCTCACGCAGTAATAGACTCAGGCTACCAGGAAATTGTGTGAGCTACATACTGACAAGTGGAGGCTTGGTGACTCACAACCTCTATTCTGTTATGTGTAAATGTGTCATTTTCAAAAATATTTGGAAAGTTTTGATAGTTTCTTTAGTCCCTGCCTAAAATTGCATCACAATCTAAAATGTTTTTATTTTTTCAAGTACTCATAGATTAAACAGAATTTTTGTCTTACAAACATACTTTCAACATAGATGCCAATGATTGCAATGTACTTTAATATTAGCAGAATAGAGGCACCAGGGTGGCTCAGTTGGTTCTGCGTCTGACTCTTGGTTTCAGCTCACGTCATGATTTCAGGGTCATGGGAATGGAGCCCTGTGTTGGGCTCCACGCTCAGCAGGGAGTCTGACTGAAGATTTTCTCCCTCTGTCCTTCCCCTCACTCGCTCGCTCTCTCTTTCTCTCAAATAAATAAATAAAATCTTAAAATATTAGAACAGAAGGGCGTAAACTATTTGACAATATTTGTCATTGCCATGCACAATTTAGTTAATTGATTTTATAATTAGATAATTAAGAACATTTAGCATTAAATGGTGCTTTGGTGTTTGGAATTTTAATTATTAATAGAATTCTTTATTTTTGTACATATTTTAGAAATACACAAATGACAAATTACTACCAATAGCAAAGAAACATTGTAGCAACTTCTAAGTTACTGTGATTTGTTTGCCTATTTTTTTTTAAATCCACCCAAAATAATGTAAGACAACTAATTTAGTAATATATTTCTACTTGTCATGATCAAACTTACCCATGTGTAAAAAAATACAGCACTGGGATTTTCTCGATTTCTCCTATGGAGACAGTGACTTTCATGGATATTATTTTGTAGTTGAATTCCCGAGCCCTTCTCTGTTGTCAGACCTTCCTGCCCAGCAAGCGCCTGAAGTACAGTAGGGCCCTAGTTACTGATGACAATCTCATATCCATTTATTCATCAATTCTTGAATAAATACCTACTTTGTGACAGGCAGGATAAATCATATTTTTAAATAATATAAAAATAAATATCAAATAAATCAGTATAGACAGATTCTGCATTTGAAATACATTGTCCAGACTCATGCTGACATTTATTACCACTGAAATCATGAGTAACTCTGTAAGGATGGGAAATGTATCTTTAATAACCATCCCCTCCTTTTTCTGCATCTCTGACCAAGCTTCTATTACCTCCTTTGGATCACTCCAGGAATTGGAGATGTTCATATTCACAGCCAGGTGGGTCTAAATTGCTCTTCTTACTCTCTTTCATCAGTCAAAACTCTTATTTTGGAAGAATGAGCTAATATCATTTGAACATTAAGAAATGACAATTTAAGTTTATTAAAATAAGCCATGTTGATTTTCTGTTGACTAGCCTATTTAATCTCCTTAGGGGGGATTTTTTTGTCATTGTTCATCTGTTTCAAAATTTAAATTTACTGAATCAAATGAATTTCTAATTTGTAGAAGTTCAGTTATATTATATATAAATGTTATTTATATTATATATTTATATTAATATTATATATGCATTCAGCTCTATAACTTAAAATTTTCATTGATCTAATATATCTAATATACATATCTTTATCTATCTAATATATAAATTATATATATTTATAAAACAAGGTTTTGATCACATACTTTTCATTCAAGTCTAAAGAAAATGTATAGACAAGCTGGTACCTTTTTTAAAAAAATTGCTGTTACTGTCAACTTTTTCATATTAGAAATTAGGTGAGTAATATTCCTCATCTTCATCAAAGGCAATCTTTAATGTAACAAAATTTTCCTTATTATTCAAACCTGTTCCTCTATCCTTTATCCTTGCAAGGCACATGCAGGACCCATTAAAGTAAGAATAACCCTGCCCTTCTTAGACTGTACATTTAGTTGGGTGGATCTCCCTTTGGAGACAAAGATGTTTGCCACCCCAGTGGCTTCAAATCCAGGGTTTCATCAATAAGCCGAGGAGTGTTATAAAGTCCCTTCCCTTGAGAGCTTTTACCACAGCTCAGTGAGACTCTTCAATGAGCTATACTGTGTTTGTGTTTAGAGAAAACAACAAAGTAGCATTCATTTCTCTGGGCTGACATTCTAATTAAGCAATCCCAAACTCTGGAAAAAGTCCAAATTTTGGAGTTTTCATTACTTTTTTTCATGGATTGCTTCATGAATTGTTAAAGGCTTTAGTCAAAACATTTTACAGTCACCAAGTGTTGAATGTAGTAATATTTAGAATATTTTAAAATGTTATTTCCATAGTTTAAAAAATATCAGTCTGGGGCGCCTGGGTGGCTCAGTCGTTAAGCGTCTGCCTTCGGCTCAGGTCATGGTCCCAAGGTCCTGGGATCGAGCCCCGCATCGGGCTCCCTGCTCAGCGGGAAGCCTGCTTCTTCCTCCTCTCCCCCTCCCCCTGCTTGTGTTCCCTCTCTCGCTGTGTCTCTCTGTCAAATAAATAAATAAAAATCTTTAAAAATATATGTATATATCAGTCTATAGCAGATCCTGGTTGAAATGTGATTTCCTATTAGAATCAAATAAATACTTATATTGAGCTCACTGAAGACCACAGGGAAAAAATGCTCCATGACATAATGTAGGAGTTAGTACTGTTCTGTTTTGGGTTTTTTTGGGTTTTTTTGTTTTTGTTTTTTTTTAATTTTCAGTGTCTTTTCAGTGTATCTGATCCTAAATCCAAAAATTTGGATTCAAACACTTATTTGAATTTCTTATTTTTTAGATTAAAAAAATACTATATCAAATTCATTCAAGTTAAGAATCAGAATACTACATGACACAACCCAAAGGGTGGGTGTTTTTATAAATACTACTCTACTTTGCTTACTTCAGCCACTAATGAAAAAAATTACTCACTAGATTCTTCTTACCAGGATACGATTACAGATAGTTTCTGAACTTTTTTTAATAATTTACTTCTTCTCATTTATCTTTGCCACCACCATCATTACCACTAAAGCATTTGATTGTGCATAATTTGTATAAAGAGGACCACATGTGTATTCCTTTATCTCTATGAAGTCTGTAGATTAGGATGACAGTAATTTGTCAGAAAACGTGTAGGAAAAATTCATTTATTTATATTACCTATCCATTTCCAAAAATGATTTGAGGTTGCTAGATGGATAATAAATGGTAAGAGAAATATTAAATTTTGACAAAGATAGTGGCTACTTATACACCAAATATGTAAAGAACACGTACTTTTAAATTCTAATTTCTTAGATATGTTCACATGCACTGATTTTCATGATTTATCAGAGTAACCTGCTGTTCACAGAGAATATCCCACAGAGATACCACCCATAGTCTCAAATCCTCTTTTAATTCCCTACTGTCCCTTACTCCCTCTCCCATCGTAGATTTGCTATTTAACAAACATGTTTAGATCTCTTTAATCCTGCTGAGGAGCCAGCTAAATAGTGTGGAAATTTTTCTGTAGATGAAATTTAAAAGACCCTCCAGGGATCGCGTGTCTTTTTAATGTGACTTTCATTGCCCTTTCTGAATTTTGTCATTAAATCTTTTGAATCAGGATCCTATTTCATACACTCTAATTCTATTTCCTTTAAATGGCCAGCACACTGAGAAGTCATCAATGAGTTTTAGTCTATCACACAGCTTTCTCTACATTAACAGCAAATTCTGAACTCTATCCCTGGCAATGAATGGAAGAAATAACCAAAGACGATCATGGCATTTCTGTATCATTTTGGCTTCTCTTTTCCCATGTGTATACTCAAAGTAGAAGATGTTTGAGAAAAGAACAACACCTGTATACCCTAAGGGCATTCTTGAGTATTGTAAAAAAATTAAGAAATACATTGTAGATATCATGGAGCAATATTGGTATCTGAAAACTGATTCTGTAGTCTATTCTGAAAAATGGACAGACCCTAAGATGCCTATATAGCATCTGAGAATTCCATGAGGCCTATTGATAGATAATGTTCTTGGCACTGCAGCTAGAGGAAAGTCATTGATATTAGTAAATGTACAGAACATCCTGGGAGTGTGGAAAGAATTAAATGCCTTAAATTCATTAATTAAATTTTACAAATTTAGGAAATTTTCTAGGAAAATTCATTTTACTCAGACTCTTGGAGATGTACTTGAATTTATAATCATCAATCCCAAAACTATTCCAATTTTTCTTCTTTTTTTTCATCTAGAAGATTAAAAGGTGACATCTGTATTTGGCTAATGTTATCTTTGTTAGAGGTTTTAGGTCTATGATGAAGATATCAAATTTTCTTAAAATGCTCTCATTCTGGGCTGAAACAAATAGCTACTACATGCCCTAGATATAACCTTAATATATTCATGCAGTTTTGTCAACAAGATACATCTTTTTCACACCAGTTATCTTGGCAAGTGACCTTGTGAGAAAACTCTTTGCAATAGGGCCAATTACCACCTCAGGGAAAATGATCACCTTCAAGAATAAAAAATTAGGCAGATTTTGGTCTGCCATTCTCTTTTTGAAGTACACAGACGTCAAGTTACTAATCTCCCTCATATCACTACAGTTTAAAAGTTATAACATCATTTTCCCCTATAATTATAAAATCAAAAGCAACACAAACTTCAGGGAGAAAACTCCTGTATATTTTCTTTCCCTATTGCTTCTGGTGGCTGTCAGAAAATAGAGAGCAGAGACATAAGGAAGAGGAACAAGAAAAAGGAGCAAATCAGAAATAAGGAGGAGGAAGAGGAAGAAGGGTGGGAAGAGATGAGTGTCAATGAGAAGAGAAAGGCAGGAAAAAGGAGAAGGAGAAAAAACAAGAGCCAAATTCATCAGTGGTGAGAGAAGGTATGAACAGACACAGGATGAGAGAATGAGGAAGAGTGAAAAAACAACTGAGTTGTAAGATACTGCTACCACTTCATCACCTTCTCTCTATCCCAGATAATATAAAAAAACTAGCAGAGGAATTTTTTTTTAATTTTTTTAAAGATTTATTTATTTATTTGAGAGAGAGAGAGTGTGTGCCCGCATGAGTAGGGGGAAGGGCAGAAGGAGAGAATCTCAAGCAGACTCCCCGCAGAGCTTGGAGCCTGACATGGGGCTCCATCCCACAACCCATGAACTGAAACCAAGGGTCTGATGCTCAACCGACTGAGTCACCCAGTCTCCCCCAGAGGAAATTTATGATAGGTAAATTACTCTCTCTACTTACCCCAGCTGCCATTTTGAAAACCTGTGAATTTGTCTTGAAAAAATTTTAAGACATATATTGCCCTTTGGACTTTGTGGAATGCTGTTCCCTGAGTAATTGTAACACTAGCCTCACAAACTAGGAAGGAAAGGAACACAGATTACTCCTTATCTCCCAAAATTCTTTGTGGTTAATGTGTTCTTATTTTTTCTTCTCTTGTTTCTTAAAACATGGCAAATTGTCAGACAAATTATCTAACAAGAGAGGACCTTAACACCCCACACATCTTCTTTTAGTAGAATCCCAAAATTGTTTCCTAATAACATGATTACCAGTGTGCTGTTCAGCATACTTCTTGAAGTCCTGTGAAGCAGCTCTGTAAATTAAAATAAAAGTCATGGATGGGGAAAGTGGGCACTTTTTTAAATAAATGGAGCTTAAGCTCCAGTAATGGAATTGCTAAATTTCTACACAGGCATTGCTGCTGAATCAATGTAGGAAGTTAGCAAATTTAGACATTCTATGTTTTCTGAGCTCTAAAAGTGAAGAAAATGCTATAGATTTTTTAAAAAAATTTCTTAGAGTAGTGGCTTTAAAATGAATCTGCACTGAATTCAGATTGCCCTTAATATAAAGTAGGTTCTGCATAAAAATTGATCAGAAAATGATTATAATAATATGTACTTCTCTCTCTCCAAAACAGATCCTAAAAGAGAAAATTTTCACCTGAAATAAAATTTCATTGATTTCACCTGTATCTCTCTTGGAAAAGGAGAGAATACTGGTAAACAAACATATAAATAAATAACTGTTGGGGTGGAGCTTGGGAGAGGAGATTTTTATAAAATCTCAGAACAGATATCAGAGGCACATTCTTCTGAATTTCCCTTCCTGAGATAGAACACCATCCAAGATTAAAATGACAATTTTTCAGAATGAATGGAAAGATACTCTGGAAGTTACCCTGTTTTGTTTTCCAAACTTTTGGTTGGAAAAGGCAAAGAAATAAGAGTAATTCTGTTCCTTTTCTGCCCACTTCACATCTTACTTTGACCTCTAGATTCACTCTCCCTGTCCCCACGTTTCCTCAGGAGCCTTTCAAACCACTGTCATTTACCCAGTGACCAGGACGCTTCCAGGTGCAGACAAATGGCGTTTGCAGTACCTGAGAACTGGCCAAGACCTAATTGCCTCTCCCCAGGTCCCATTGGCAGGAACTTTTATTCATTTCTCCCCCCATATCCACTCCTTTTCTATGAAAGCAAGCCTCAAGGCAGGAGATCACCTTCCCATTACCCAACAGCTTGATTCTCTACATGAGCCTCTGAAAGACCACAGAGGATGTCTGGCCTTGCTAGTGAAAGGAAAAGCTTTGGTCTTTAACTTTCATGATCCCGTTTCTTTTGTAAGTCCTGTCTCTTCTTTCTCCTCCCCACACCCGTCTTCCTCCTCTTTTTCCTTCTTGTTTTTCTTGTTGCTCTAACTGCCTGTGTTTTCTCTGCTTATCTCCCTATTCCTCTTCTGCTCCCTCCTGTCTTTTCTCCTTCCCACTCTGCTTTTCTTACAAAATTTCCCATAAAGCATCATCTAAAGAATGGACAGATTATAAAACCCTGATGATCATTTTGTGACGTTTATTTTTACCCCATATTTTCTAAGGTCCAATAATAATTCAAATTACTCCCTAGGAAGTATTATGTTTTCAATGAAATTTATTTTCATTGTGTACAGTCCTGAAGAAGGCCCTAACTGTATTTTCTTTATCAAAGTATTACTGCTAATGTGCTGCTCATAAGATTCTACAGCTATCTAAATAAAATAAACTGCCATCTGAGCAATATATTTCAAAGAAATAATTTAACATCATTGTTTACAAATTGCATCCAGTTTAAGCATAGATGATATTTTACTTATGTAGGTGAAACATTTGCCATGTGCAAAAAAAACATGGAATGACAAAAAAAAAAAAGCCTGTATCCATAAAAAACAAAGCTACCTTTAGAATCAAGTAATATGAACATAGTACATAACTAAATAAAATTATTTATTTATTTATTTTTAAAGATGTATTTATTTATTTTAGAGAGAGAGTGTGTGCACAAGTGGGGAGAAGGGCAGAAGAGAGAGAGAGGAGAAGCAGACTCCCCACTGAGCTGGGAGCCCCACTTGACTTGGGGCTGGATCTCAGGACCCTGAGATCATGACGTGAGCTGGAAACCAAGTGTCCGATGCTTAACCAACTGAGACACCCAGGGGCCCCTAAATAAAATTATTTATAATAGTGGATGAAGAAGTCCTTGGGGTAAATTAGCCACCATACAAAAAAAAAAGGTCCCAGTCAAAAAATTTGTTCCTAAGTATCAGAAGCCTTTTGAGTGTACAGCGCTCACATTATTGAAAATCAGTACATTTCAATTGATGAACATTAAGCAAGATGAATGCTTGATTGTCTCCAATGAAATCACATGTGCTGACAGAACATCTGTTACAGCCTCCCTTCTTGTTATTTTATTGCAAATCTACAACCTATTGCAATTAAAATAACATGATTAAAATTATAGACATTTTGAATAAAGGATAATTTATAGACCTCTCTAAATAATCAAACCTACTTTGCAAATGAGTGAAATTTTAAAAAAGAAAAGACTTCTGAAACCCTATACATATTGCTTTTCATGACAAAGAAACACTGGTATTTAGTATTTATATTTGGCATAGCTACTGAAGAAATTTAAAAAAATGGGGAGGGGAGAGGGAAGAAAAAGAATCCCAGAATCAGAAATCTGCAATACCTACTTATTTGTTATTTTTAGTAAAGCTATTTCACAAGGCTTTAACGTTGTTTTTTCTTAATGTTTGCAATATTCACAAAGTCCAGCCCAATGGCCAACATATAGCAGGCATTTATTTAGTATCTGTTTACTGAATGCTTGACTTGAGAAATAAATGTATGAGTGAAGTGTTATAGGACATATGTTTTCATTGTGCACAAATATATCATGTTGCCTAAGAAAGTAACTTCAACAGAAGGATCCCATAAAAATTGCTTAATTTATATATGCAGGTGTGTGAAATAGTAAAAGTCATATTAAGTGTTTATAAAAACTATCTTTTCCCTATAACTGCAGTTGCCTGTAATCGTCTGTCTGTTCAGTATAACAATTAAATTAAATCTGTAGAACTGGATCAAATCCCAATAGAAGGCTATAAGAATCATTTACAAACTACAGTTTGACTATTTGTGTGTTGCTAAAAGTTTTTATTTCATTATTTTTTTCCTTATATCAAATTTTCTGACCAGAATTCATCACAGATTTGGGTGCCAAGATAATCAGGTGTTCCTTCCTTAACAAGGCCAGAAATTGGGACAGGGAAACTAAAGGGACCCCCTGAAAATCCACTTTCTTTTCCTCCATTTCCTGCTTCTATTCTTGCTAGATCCTACACTCCTGCCTCACACACGCCTTATACAATAAGTAATGTATGTTCTCCTGGTAAAGGTCAAAGATTTAATAATTTCTTTGGAGTCTTCCAGAACTATAGATAACATCTAAGGAGTGACTGGGCAGAGTCAGCATGAACATTTTCCAAGACCCCTGACTCACCAGGACCCATGGCTCCAGGGCCTAAGTGGCTTGAGGAGAACACCTAAACACTTGTCTTTGCTCCTGGATGCCTGAGAAGACAGATGCACCAGACCACCGTCCTCAATAAAAACCTCAGGTCCCAAGCAAAGAAGAGACTCACTCTTTTTTTCTTTCTGAGTCTCCCAGACACTCTGTTTGTATCTACACTCTCTCTACATCTTTAATAAACTCTGCCCCCACTTCCTCTCAGCTCGTGGATGATTTCCATCCTGCGCAAAGCCATGGACCCTCTTGGCTAGTCGTGCCGGACCCCCTCTGGGTCCTCAGTGGTAGCCTGCCTGCATCAAAATTAGCTGTCAGTTGGTCAAACCCAAAGGTCCCACATAGTTTATGTAAGAGGCAGTCTATAAAGGATGGGGGATATGATGGGCAAGGATTGACTGTGTTCAAACTCAAGGCCATTTGACTTTAACTTTCCCGTGCCTCGTTTTCTTTATCTGTAAATAGACATAAAAATTAGTTCCTACTTATTAGTAGTATTCTTATGTGGAAGACAATGCATGTAAAACATTAAACACAATGACTAGCACTTAGCAAATCTATGGCCAGCTAGCACCGTCATGCTAGAAAAGAAGACTGTGAAGGGGAAAAAAGGATGCACAGAAGAGATGATTAGCAAGCTCTCAATAAGGCTTATTGTTGGATTCGAGTTTTAACAAAGAAACAGAAAAGCACAAAATGAATAGAATTAGTAGAGTGAGAAAGCTCATGAAAATGAATAGGGCAAAAGATACCATGTCGCCAGAAAAAACTTGCACAAGCATAATGTGACAGACTGAAAAGCTGAAGGGGGAAAAATGGATAAAACTATAGTCGCGCACCCTGGATTGCATACATCCGAAAGCGGACTTTCCTTCTATTTCGACATTAGTCTGTACTTTCTAACTGATTAAGTTCTTCTTTCCAGCTTATCTCTTAACTCAGGCAAAGGAACTGGCAGGCAAAGCATCTGTACTGGAACTGAAATTACCCCCTCAAGCAACAGGGACTGCCCTGCCATCAGCAAGCCCCCATGCGACTGACCCCAAGACAAGGATCGATTTGCCCTTCACTGCCCACCTGCACATACCCTCCAACCTTTGTCCCATGTTTTCTTTATATAAACCTAGAAGTATTTTCAGCACTTTGGAGACCGTCTTTGAGATGTTAGTCTGCTGTCTTCCAGTGTTGGTCTCACTGAACTAAATTCCTTTCTTGTTTTACCACCTTTCCTCTCTTTGCCTCTCTTGGGTTTTGTCAGCAGTGAGTGATCTGTTTGGAAGCCCCGAGCCAGGTGTTCTTGCACTCTTGGGCCCCCGTTATAATTCTGAAATGAAATAGCCTGTTACCTCAGCCTGAATTGACACATCAGTGTTTAGGGAAAAGACATAGAAAATGAAGGCTTATGAAGAAGAAAATTCGTTGGACTTCAGAGGTTATATTAACTCATCATTTTTCTTTATATTTAGTGACATGTTTTAACCTTGCAGGAATGTAAAAAAAAAAACAACAACAACAGTTAGTTACAAAAGAATATGAAAAAAAATCATTGCCAAGATAAAAGAGAATTTTTCACATAAGTAAATTTTTAAAATCTACTTTTTAGCTTGATTATTGCCTTTTAAAAAATCAGTTCTGTTATAGTGTTCATAGATTATTTTAGGTTTTATATGAATCATAAATGTCAAAATAACAAATCACACAGAACAGAACAGGTAGAAGTTAAAGCTATGGAACTTCACAAGCTGTTCTAATGCATCAAAATTGCATGAAAATTAAGGAAATCATTTTATGTTGTTAAACATTGTTTGGTTCAGTACTGGTAGTGCTTCACTGAACTTTCTTGATTGAACTATCTATAGTAAGAATTTTCAAATGTTGGATAAAAATATTCATCTCCCTCCCTGGCACAATGGAAAAGACAAAAAAAAAAGGAAAGCAGATTAACTAAAAGGTTTTATTTAAGAGGCAGACTGCATAATGGTCACAAGCAAGGTTGCTTAGCTCAAAACCTCGCTCTGCCACTTACTTGCTGTGTGACCTTTAGTTAGTAACTTAGTCTCTCCGAGTCTCAGTTTTATCTTCTGTAAAATAAGTAATAATAATAATAGGTAACTCACAGGGTTGGTGCAGGGGTTGAATTAATTAATATGCAACATTAGAATAGTATTTGCTACATAATCAGCACTCTTGGAGTATTCACTAGCAGTGTTTCTGGAATTCTTCACTTAAGAAATGATGGCAACAAATAATTAGCAACCTCGAAGTTCAGAAAATGTGACACAAACTTTTTGGGTGTCCGTAGAGTGTTGCTCAGGGCTGTCCTATTTGTTCTTAATTTCAAAGAGATTTCACTTGGAACAAATATTTTGAGATTATCCAAATCTTGCCTGAAACAAATATAAGGACAAAGCTATAGAAAATATTTTTTAAGGAATCTCTTGAGTAAGCCAATGTAGGATAGAAACATTCAGATATGAAAATGAATTTCCCACTCATGATTTCCTTCTATCTCTGTTGCCCTGCTAAAGCTTTTTTACATGATGAAGTTCCTCGCCTATCGTACAGGTAAATCACAGATTTCAAACTTAATCCACATGGATTCCTGCATGGATTTCGTTATCTGTCACTCAAGCAGAGGGTCAGAAAAAGTTCTGATTAGCTATTTCACGGAGTGGTTCAATCCACTTGTGATGTGGGTGATATAATAAGAAATATATATTTGGTCTTTATCCCAGGTTCCTGGCACAGAGTTCCTAAAACCCTTGTAATTTCTTGAGTGATATGGATGAGAGGAGTGTCTTTTGTTATTCATAAGCCCCCTTCAACTACACTTGAATTTATATCAATTAGATGACTAATGGCTGGAACCATACAAAGCTTCAGGATGAGGGCTGGTTGCCAGAGGAACCAACCATGTGATTAAAGGGTTGAAACTTTCAGCTCCACCCACTGGACCTCCAGGAAGGAAGAGGGGCTGAGGTTTCAGTTAATCATTAAAGATCAATGATTAAATCAATCATGTCTAGATAATGGAAACCTCCATTAAAACCTTAAACAAAGGGTTTCAAAGAGCTTCTGGGGGTGATGGACATATCTGCATGTGGAAGTGTGGTATACCCCAAACTTTATGGAAACAGAATCTCCTGCACTTGGGACCCTTCCAGTCCTCACCTATGTCCCTCAAAATCTGTTTATCTATATCCTTTACAATAAACTGGTAATAGTAAGTAGAGTTTTTTCCTGAGTTGTGTGAGCCACAATAGCAAATTATCAAGCCTGAGAAGGAGGTCATGGGGACCCCAGTTTGTAGCCAGGTTGGACAGAAACGTGAGCAATCTGGGGACCTATTACTTGTGATTGACGTCTAAAGGTGGAGAGGCAGTCTTGTGGGACTGAGCCCTTAACCTGCAGGTCTGCACTAACCCTGAGTAGTTAGTATCAGAATTGAATTAAATTGTAGGACACCCAGTTGGTGTCCACAAAGACTACAGAATTGCTTGGTGTGAAAAACTAACACATTTGGTGTCAGACAGAACTGTTCTGTATAGATAAAAAACAGATCAGAGTAGTAGACCACTATAAAAAGGTATTCTGAGTAAAGAAGTATTGATGAAAGAAGAAGCATATTAAAACAACCCAACATCCATTGACAAAGAATGCAGTTAGGAAGAGCAAGATGGGGCTAGATTAAGACTGACTCAATTGTGCTATCAGATTACTGACTTGGCAGAGAGAAAGAAAAGCAACAAGATGAAAATTGACAATGAATTAACAAAAGATACTATGCTTTTTGTTACATATATACATATACATCTGAAAAACCGAAGTACTGGAGGGAAAAAAAGCACTAAGAGAAAATGGTTTTGTTCTCTAGATTTCTCATCCACTTCTGAAATGTAAATGTGTCATTAACCTCTAGAAAATTAGTCAGTCTGTGAAGAAAAAGCTGGATATTTAAAATGAGAGCAGAGACAAGGGAAAATGTAATAGGAAATTATTTTCTGAAATTCAGAATTCCACTTACTTTTTGCTACTGTATAAAGTAAGTAAATATTCTGTTGCATTTAGAGGTGAGAATAATAACACTGGCATGAATTATAATATGATTAAACTATTTTTATTATATAAAAATGCCTGATTTTGAGAAAAACCACCATGGGAATATTTTTTTATTGTTTTTTTTTAAGATTTATTTATTTATTTGAGAGAGCGAGAATGAGAGAGAGTACATGAGGGGGGGAGGGTCAGAGGGAGAAGCAGACTCCCTGCCAAGCAGGGAGCCCGATGCGGGACTCGATCCAGGGACTCCAGGATCATGACCTGAGCCGAAGGCAGCTGCTTAACCAACTGAGCCACCCAGGTGCCCTATTTTTTTATTGTTTTATGATATGTGTTCACTTGACTATAACAAAATACTGGGAAAAAATTCAACTTAACATTCAATCTGAAGAAAAGACCAAGTTACATGTCAGGTGAAAGGGTATCAACCCGCCACAAACACAGATGTCAAATCCTCTTCCCTTTCTCCTAGTACTGGCTTCCCCCAGGTGAGACCTACCCCCTGACTTCGTGATCTTATGCAGGGAGCACAACACCCTGGGGAATCTATTCAGTCACGCTTCTCAACCCTTATCCTCCATCTTCTTCCTCTTATGCCTGCTTCTGTCTTGAAGAGGAGCTCCTTCACACAGGCCTTTCTATATCATTGAGAATAAAAATTTCTTCATTTGGTCTAGTCATTTGATCTGTCATGAATTAGGAGACAATACGAAGAGTAGAGATACAATCAGAGCGGGGCAATATTTTTGAAATTATTCCAAAATCTCCATTTGCATAGTATGGAAAGCTATCAGAGCTCTTAAGGCCACACAATGGGCTGCATAGTTCATTCTCTGAAAAAAAAAAAGCAAAACCAAAAAGGATGCATCAGTATGTAGCGGCTTTTATACTGAGGAGAGCACAACAGCCTAATACAAAAAGAAGTCACTAAAAAGAAGTTCTTATGTTGATTTTTTTTTTAAAAGATTTTATTTATTTATTTGACAGAGAGAGACACAGCAAGAGCAGGAACACAAGCAGGGGGAGTGGGAGAGGGAGAAGCAGGCTTCCCGCGGAGCAGGGAGCCCGATGCGGGGCTCGATCCCAGGACCCTGGGATCCTGACCTGAGCCGAAGGCAGACGCTTAACGACTGAGCCAACCAGGTGCCCGTCTCATGTTGATTTTTAAATTATGAAATTAAGGATGGTCATAAATTAATAACAAATTTAATAATAAATTATTTTAAATAATAATTTAGTAAATAAATTTAATTATAAATTATTAAATTAAGGAGAAAAATATGGCAACTTCCTATTGTATTTCACAGTCTTTGACCTTCCGAAAACCCTGGATGCTTTCAGATATTAAAAAGGTGTGCAGCTTTGTACATATCCATAGGGTTCTTTTCTCTGGGTGGAGACAAATCAGTAATTGCATGCAGAATTTAGATAATATGCAAATAATCCAGTTACATTAACTGTAGAAATTAAAAGAGGAGAGTATTTCATGGAAGGTGGTCTAGAGATTATTCCACCTCTGAATGCTTTATTGGATGGTGGGGGTTATTACAGAATGAGAAGTCCATTCCATTTTAAGGCACATATATTGTTCTCAATATTAAGATGAAATACATTTCCTGCTATTCTCACAAGTGAGTTTAGTTCAGTTACATAGAGTTATGTAGAAGATGATTTCTATGGCATTGCTTTTGCTCCTCAATGCCTCTTTCAGAGTGTCCCACCCAGAAGGGAATGCTGTATTCCAAGGAACAATTCAAATGTCATGTGGGAGAAAGCTCAGAACAGGAATTGTCAGGGTTGTCAGGGTCTTGGCACTGAGGTTGCCAATGTCGACCCCTCAATACTTCCAGTTTTCCTGGAAGCGTCACTCAAGGATCATTTGAGATAAGACTACAGGCATCTTTCCCCACTTTTCGTAGCAGCTGAGATCTCAAATCTAGAGCCTATTTCACATTATTTAAGACATTTCTATAAATGAAAATGAAACACTGAACGGTAAAATCTAGCAACTCTAAGCAAACTCTATTAACCATATGATAATACACATAATTCATATAAAATATATTGTTATGGGCTGAACTGTGTGCCCCGCCCCAAATTCATATGTTGAAATCCTAAGCCCCAGTACTTCAGAATGTGACTGTATTTAAGAGGTAACTAAGGTAAAATGAGGTCTTTAGGGTGGGCCTAATCCTTTGACCTATGTCCTTGTAATTAGGGGGGCAAGGTCTCAGGGGAAAGCCCATGAGAAGGCACAGTGATAAGGTGGCCATCTGTAAACCAAAGAGAGAGGCCTCAGAAGAAACCAAACCTGCCAACACCTTGATCCTAGATTTCTTGCTTCCAGATAAAATAAATATCTGTTGTTTAAGCCACTTAGTCGGTGGAATTTTGTTATGACAGCTCTAGCAAACGAATACATATATCATATATAATCTCATATATACATGTATTAGTTATACACAATATATACGGTGATACATAAATTAATATGTAATATATAATATTATATATTAATGATATATAATATTAACTTATATGTTAATATAAATTGATAACATTATATCTCTGTCTATATCATCTATCCCTATAAATGTTCCAATTGGGTGAATTTGCTTGGAGGAGATATTGAGTTCAATATAACTTATTTATGTCAGCAAGCAAATTTTTAGAAGTATTTGCCCATAGTGGAAAACACTACCTGTGAATTAAAAAAATAATAATAGAATGCAGAGATCATTTCTCTTGGATAGCTTGTAAGGGATGTTTAATTCTACTTTGCTACCAAGCAATTTGCCTTCTCCAGCCAAGAGCATTTTAAAAAGTGCTGACAACACACTTACACAATTGCCTCCAACCTAACAACCTTAATGAGAAATTTCTATCTGTGTTTTGATCTTTCCACAAGATGATGGCTGCCTCTTTCAGAGTATTGTACCAATCATTTGCTCAGGTATGCTGATAACAACATGCTGTCAACTTCCACATTGTTGGGCCTGTCTACTACATTTGACAGCCTTGATCATGGGTCCATACATTCCTTTACAGCAGATGTTACTGCCTTAAATAAGGCTTATTCTTTACTCATGCAGTATATATAGCACCTCATTGTTAATATTGCCGAACATCTTCCCATTTGTTTTATTTTTTTTTTTTAAAGATTTTATTTATTTATCTGACAGAAAGAGAGAGACAGCGAGAGCAGGAACACAAGCAGGGGGAGTGGGAGAGGGAGAAGCAGGCTCCCCACCGAGCAGGGAGTCCGATGCGGGGCTCGATCCCAGGACTCTGGGATCATGACCTGAGCCGAAGGCAGACGCTTAACGACTGAGCCACCCAGGCGCCCCTCTTCCCATTTGTTTTAAACACACCAGTAAGACCCGTGGGATTTAATTATTGAATAAAGGTGGCTCTGGAATGGTTGAATCTAAGTTATATTCTCCTTTTAAGACCATCATTCTGAAGTACAGTTTCAGTTGACATTGTTATGTTTATGATATATGAGTTTATTTTTCATCTCTCAAAAAGCAATTTAAAAATTGATTAAGTGCCTGAGTGTCATTTGTAAAGTAAAATTGTGAGCATCCATCCATCACCTGAATGGTGCTTTATAATTCTCACTTTCACATGAGTTGTATTTATCCCACAGCTACAGGGACATTTTGATTCATATATTTAATGACAGCAAGAAACTTCCCTGGATCCTACTAGAGTTCAGGTTGAAAACATTTTGGTACTTTTCTTCTTTTAAATGCTTCCAAAGTGGCATCTTGGAATAACATCATATTAAGACATCCTATATATAACAATTTAAAAATCAAAATGAGTCTACCAGGTAGACATTGTTATCCCTATTTTACATAAGAAGTTCCTGAGACATTCACAAAGTTTAGATTATCCACTGTGTTGAACTGGATGTCAGAAGAAGGATATGAACCATGTCTGATGCCAAAATCCACTCTCTTCCCTATTTTGCTACACTAACATATAACTCCCATTAAAATAATTGGGAATGAAATCTAATTGGGGTCTGCACCTGAAGATTCATTATTTTAGGGTTGATGTTATTCCATAAACCTGGTGTTTCAAAATAGTTATTTAAATTCATGCAGCTGGTTGATCACATGATTAATAGCAAGCATTAAAAATGGTTGTGTAAGCCCTATCATAGTAGACAAAATTAGAGCGCCTGGGTGGCTCAGTCGGTTAAGCATCTGCCTTCAGCTCAGGTCATGATCTCAGAGTTCTGGGATCGAGTCCCACGTCTGGCTCTCTGCTTGACGCAGAGCCTGCTTCTCCCTCTGCCTGCTCTGCCTGCCGCTCCCCCTGCTTGTGCTCTCTCTCTTTCTCTCTGACAAATAAATAAAACCTTTTAAAAAAATAACAGAAAAAAATTAGGTATTTTGTTTGATACTAAAATTAATAATTGGTCCACGTACAAAGATGACACTAAGAAAGTGAAAGGCAACCTACAGAAAGGAAGAGATTATTTTCAATACATGTATCCAACTAAGGATTTATATTTGGAACATACGAAGAACTCCTATAAATCAACAAGGAAAATACAGCTTAAAAGAGAAATGGGCATAAGTCTTCCACAGGAACTTGACAAAAAAGGATATTCAAATGGACACAGAACATTTAAGAGGACTCACAACATCAGGAAATGCAAAGTAGAAGCACAGCGAAATAAGTGTACACACCACCGAATTGCTAAAAATAAAATGACTGAATATAACAAGTATCGGTAAGAATGTAGAGGAATGAAATTAAGAATTTTCCTGAGTATAAAATCAGGAAACAAGAATCAGAACATGGTATTTGTCAGGGCTCGTCTTTCAAATGCGGTGTGGCGGGGCTGAACGCATCCATATTTGGCAAAGCTTCCCCAATAGATACTCACGTATGACAGTTTCAAACAGCATTAGACCTGACCCAGTTATTTTCAAGATATGCCAATTTTATCTCTTCATCCCTCCCTCTGACAGCTCTGAGTGGTTGTGGAATATTCGACTTAAATGTGAATGTTTTTCTCTTATATCATATGGTTTTTCACCTAATAGGACTGATGAGAAAGCCGGAAAAGTTTGCGGTGATGACTGACAGCAGTTTTACCGGAAGGATACCCTCAGTGGTGTGACGGAATCATCTAAGAAACTGCTTTTAGCTTTTTTCTCTCCCTTTGGCTAAGAAACCTGATGTGTGGAGTGTAAACAAATAAAATGGGAAAAAGTGTGCTGATCTGGCTGTAAAAAATTATTTGGGGAGCATGAAAACCCTGCTGGCCTTCCGTGCACCCCCACCAGGGAGGATCTTGGCCACAAAATGCTTAACTCTATCTCTCCAGGTAATTGAGGGGAAATAATATTTAATTATCTCAATAACTAATACACTGAAATGCAGATCTCCACCACTGTTTTCAAGCATTCTTTCTTTAGAGGAAAATTTTCCAGAACCCTCAGGAAAATTGTCCCCAAATCCCAGTTGATAAACATTAACTGAAGACACTAAACTCTTAATCTAACAAAACATTTTCAATTATGAATTGGTGCTATACGTGAGAAGTTTCACCTGTATAGCTGTGAAAAAATAGTTTTTAGGGTGATCATTGAGATGGAACCGCACGATATATGATTTCTTTCTAAATTTTTGATCCCCGGTTTCCGTGTCTAGTTTGCTTATACACAACCAGTTTCAGAAAACAGGAAAATGTGTCACCTGTTTCTAATTTAACTGGAGGTTTCTGCAGCGAGGAGGTTGGCAGCTGGCTTCAGCCCCCTCTGTTATTAAGTATGTGCCTGAATAGGTCGCTTCTACTCGGCATCTTTTTCCTTCATTAGAAATTTTACACTAAATGATCTCTGAGGACTTGTGTAAGCCAATAATGCCCCTCTCTCCCAAACCTAATTCCTGGAACCTGTAAAATTTACCTCATAGGGAAGGTAAGGATCCTGAGATGGGGGATAATCCTGAATTGTCTGCGGGGCTTTAAATGCAGCCACAATTCTTTACAGGAGGGAGAAGAGGGATATTTGATAAAGAGGAAATGGCAATGTGACTAGGGAGTGAGGTAGCCAGAGCCAAGGAGCGCCAAATCTCTCAGATTTCAGACCTCTGATCTCCAGAACTGTGACAGAATAAATTTCTGTTGAAGCCATCAAGTTCAGGACACCTGGGTGGCTCAGTAGGTTTAGCATCTGCCTTGGGCTCAGGTCATGATCCTGAGACCCTGGGACCGAGCCCGGCATCGGGCTCCCTGCTCAGTGGGGAGTCTGCTTCTCCCTCTCCCACTCCCCCTGCTTGTGCTCTTGCTCTCTGATAAATAAATAAATAAATAAAAATCTTTAAATAAATAAATAAACTCTATAAACAAATAAATAAAATCTATAAATAAATAAATTAAATCTATAAAGAAAATAAATAAATAAAATCTATTAAATAAATAAACAAATAAATAAATAAAATCCATAAATAAATAAATACAGCCACCAAGTTTGTGATCAGCTGTTCCAGCAGCCATAAGAAACTGACACAGGATCCTACCACTAATACAGGATCCTCTAAAATTGTTTGACTGACAAAACCAAATTGAAGATGGGGACGTCAGTAGGCATTCAGAGTAACTTGCTTTTGCTAACTAAAATTCTAAAGTGTAACTGGGAGTTAAGAGCTTTTTTGACGTCTGTGACTCTGACAGTTGGAGAGATTGGCTTTGAATTTTGTTAACTTTATGTGAATGCTTTTTACTTGAAAAATAAAAGTCATTTGTTGTTAGTCTGGAGCTGACCTAATGTCTGATTTACGATATCCACATTCTAGTCCCCTATGATATGGGCCCTTCCTGACCTTTGTCATTTCCAATCCCACAGTTCATCCTGTGGACCTGCTCAACTTTTCACATTGACCGAGGGACCTGTTGGTTGTTTGGATATCCAATTCTCAACAACTACTTCTCAGGAACGCACTCTTTCTCTGTTTTTCATTGTTGTCTTTAATTTCTCACCTCCTTCTCACTCTTCAATCTGCTCAGCTCTGGCTGTTGCCTCCACCATTCTGACTAAACTATTTTTCTTAAGGTCACTAATATCCTCCATACTGCCAAGTGCAAGGGACACTTTTCTGTTCTCTCTTTAACCTCACCCCCACCCACCCCAGCAACACTGGACAGAATTGATTCCCTTTCTCCATCATGAAAAAATTTCCTCTTAATTTTAACTGATGACTGTGGTACTTAATTTCGTGGTTCCCAAGAACATGTTTGTATTCCTACTTCTTGTTATTCAGTTTTAGGAATCATTTGATTAGTTGCTACTGTGGAAGATGAACATTTAACTTTCTTCCCCTAAGTCCCATAGACAGACATCCATCCCACCGCCAAACCTCCCAATATAGCTATGTCATTTGATAGTTAGGTTAATATTTTGTGTGTACATTATGATGATTTTGCAAATGCTAGTCACAGATGAGGTTTTTCTGGAGTAAATAATCATCTTTATTTTCTGAGTTTTCTTTATACTCATCATTAATTCAATCCTAAACCCTTTGCCCCCTGTCTAAATCTTCTAAACGATCAGATCCATGCATCATTCCATCAATTTCATTTTTTGACTCTAATCTATGCTCATCGCCTTCTCAGTCCAATGGCACAGCTGTCAGCCAGGGACTCTTTTTATTCTCACTTGGGGATTCCCTTCATGTCTTTCCAAATTGAAACTGTTCCATGTTTTCCTCTTTCAAGGTTTAGTCCTTCATTTTAATAGGTCACCTTCTCCAGCCTTCTCAGAAAGAGTACAAGAGACATAATTCTTTGTTACCCTGCATGAATAAAATATCTTTATTCTATCTTCATTCTTGATTGAGTATAGAAATTTTTCAAATTCTCAACTTGAAATAATTTTCCTTCAACAATCTTAGCATATTACCAGTGACCTTATTAGCTTCCAATGAGACTACAGAGAAGTTCAAAGTCATTTTGACTCTTCATCCTTTGTTAGTGTCCCTCCTCTTTTTGTTTTCTTTTCCTCTCTGTAAGCTTGAGAAGTTTCTCTTTGTCCATAGTGTTCTGAATATTCACTATGTATCTAGGTGTGGATTTATTTGTATCTATTAGTTTGAGCACTCCCTGAAAAGAAGGGAAGAATGAAAGTGGGAGCAGGTATATTTGTACCTGAGTTGGCAAAAATGAGGTAATTTCTGGTGGATTTTATTTTTCTAATAAGGTAAGATCTTCTACTGAGCCCCTCATAAAAGTTTTGGGAAGTTTTTCAGATCAGGGCACCTGGGCGGCTCAGTTGGTTAAATGTCTGCCTTCAGCTCAGATCATGATTCCAGGGTCCTGGGATGGAGCCCCACATAGGGCTCCCTGCTCAGTGGGGAGTCTGCTTCTCCCTCTGCCCTTCCCCTGCTCACGTTCTCTCTCTCTCTCTAGTTTGTTCTCCCTCAAATAAATAAATAAAATCTTTAAAAAAATTTTTCAAAAAGACAATTTTGCAGGTCTATTGTGGAGCGAAGAAAAAGTTCATATTAGCCAAGTTTCTTTTTATCTTAAGTAACATAATGGAGCTCTGGGACTTGAATTTAGCTGAGAGCCCAAAAAATTGAAGAACTTGTTGCTAGTTTGAGAACTAACAAATAAGTTGCAAGTACTTTCACATTTCCTAGTAATGTGCTAGGCATCTATGCAGAACTTGTAAAACAGGTGATCAAAAATCAGTTTTATACCATTCAGCCCAATACCTTCCCCAACACCATCACCCCTTTGAGTTCTAAAGGTTTGACGTTGAATGAATAGGAGAGAAAATTTCTTTGGGGAAAGCTGGTGAAGTACTGTAGCATTTCCTCTGTCCCTCCCCCTTTCTCTGAAAGGAAGAGAAGATCATGTTGTGGTCTTTTACCATGAGCATATATGGTGAGTACTCAAGACTAGTCAGCAAGTTTAACTTGTATCACCCAGAGTTTTTAGGAGGTACTGAGTCATTGCCACTAACACCTGGAAAGTTTAAAAGTGAGATATGATGGATGGCTAGCTTCTCTGACCTCAGTGTAATTTGAGATGGCTCTTTTGAAAAACAAAAACAAAAGCAAAATTACATGTGCAGGCATGCAGAATTTGGGGACAGCTTAGGATAAATATTTTTCCTGAGTCAGTGTCATCTTGAAGGAACCTTTCCCAAGAGGGTGGCCAACCAAGGGGGAGGACACACAACAGGAGCTCTGCCAGATATATATATATCTCCCGTGTAAATGAAATGTATATTATGCAAGTCTTCACAGAAGTGTTCCAGAGTGCAAGTCAGCTTTGAACACATGCCAGACATAAAAATCTTCAAAGCTAGATTGCAACAGTACTGATGAATAGATTCCTGATCTTTATGGATTAAAATCCAGTACTATGGTTGTCAATATTGCTGCTCAAATAGGTCCAGATATGAACATTAGGAACTCTTTCAGGCTGGATCTTGTCCCTTTTATCTGACCCCCATCTCTTTTTTTTCATCTCTTAGTGTGTTTGTACATTCTGGCCCCACAAGATGCTCTAGACAACTTCTGCATTTTTCCTGCCACAGCCCTGGAATTACAGCTTCTCCAAGGGGCTCTGGATTCTCTTATTGGAGAATTCATTTAAAAACCAAGTTCTGGACATTAGATGTGCTCTTTGATAATGAGCTAGTCACTGCTTCTAGACCCTCTCACTGTTAGGAGCTAGGAAATATATGTATGTACACTCAACCCTTACGCACACATCTATACTTACATTTATTTTTGTACCTATCTGTAGATATGTATTTTTAATTAGTTGCTACTGGTACCAATCTAATTCAATATCATGGACTTTGTTCTACCTTTTGCTTATTTGTACCCCCTTTCTCTGATAGTGAAAACCCTTAAAGGGCTTTCCTTTATACTCAGAATAATGTTATTTTCATGGGCTACAAGTCCTGCTCACTCTACTCTTACTGTTATATACTCTGCTCTGGGCTCATTGGCCTTATCTCCCTGTCTTGAAAACCCTTGTTTGATTGCAAATCTGGTTATTTGCTATAGAGATGCCTTCCTTTCATTTTTTTATCTTGCTGGCTCAACTCAAATGTCACCTTCTCTAGGAGGGGTGCCATTCCTAGCCTTGACCTAAAAGTGACACTCTTCTTACATCTCTATCATATCATCCTGGTGACTCCATTTATTGCACTCAACAGTAACTAAAATGATCTTTTCTATTGGTTAACTTGTTTATAGTCTGTCTCCTCAGTTGGAATGTAAGTGTCATAAGGGAAGAAACCCCTCTCTCTTTTCTTTACAGTTACATCACCAGAGCACAGAATAACTCCTGGCATATAATAGAGACTTAGTAAAGGATGACCCACAGAATGACTGACAGTCAGCAGTGGAAGTCTGTTTATCAAGATTGGATGCCATTAATTTACTATAGTAACAATTTATGCAATTGTGAGAATTCAGTATCTCCTGTATGGGAGAAGAAAGGTAGAGTTATGTTGATCTAAGATTGTCATTTTGCCAAAAGGATACAACAAAAGATAATAGGGTAAGACTATTATAAATATTGTCAGGAAAAAAGCTGGGCAGCAGAAGAGGGGGACACAAAGCATGGAGGATGATGTGGATATAAGCTTTCCAGAATTATTAGTCAAAGCAAGATGCTGCTGGTGCAGGTGAGAGGGAAGAGAGTAGAAGGCAGCAGGTCTGAGACCTCTCTGAAATTACATATTCTATATTGAATAATTGGATTTATGACTAAGCCACAGCACAAGTGACCAACAAAGAATGTCAATGCAATTTCCTGGCCTCTACTAAGTTTTGGAAAAAGTAAAAGTCTCTGATACTTGTAAAAGATAGATGCCTTAGGACTCTGTAGGAGTAAACATTGGTCAGCTTCTGAATTCCAGTTAGTATACAACTATCTTGGTAGAATACCTTAATACATTATCATGTAAGTTCAATTTTTGTCTTCTTCCAACCCCTGTGGAGATGCATCTTGCTAGAATGAAATCTGCCTGGTGGCTACAATTAGATCAGTGAATGCAGTCCATGACTTTTCCTGCTATAATTAAGTATGTCTGGTCATTTCCCAAGAATGAGTTTTGAAGTTATATGTGTTTAGATGAAGATATAGCAGGCAGAGGATCTGTGAGGTTAACCGTGAAAAAACAGAGAGAGAGAGACCAAGACTGATCCTTGACCTATCCTAACGGGAATAAAACAAACTACAACAACGAAACAACTTAAAAGACCCAAGCTGTCCAGAATGTCCAGAACCTAACAGAAAGAATTGAATGATACAAGGATTTTTTTTTTTCTTCTAAATTTCATGATCTCTTTCAGGCCACTAAAGTACAATTTAGTTCACTAGAAGTAATTTACTAAATGTATTCTGGAGGAATCCCCGAGTCCATGTATCACTGAAAATGAGCAATTTGTTCCTTTCTTGCAGTAACATGCCCAACAAATTATATAGAAATAGGGGAAGAAGAAATGTCATTAAATATACTGAATTGGTTGAAGTAGTGGTTTTCAAACTGTGTTCCAAGGTCAGAGGCCCCTTGTAGAAGGGCAAAGCAGAGGCAACTTCAAATAGATCAGCTCCATTTTTATCTGTTTTTTATATTGAGCTTCTACATGGTATTAAATTTAAAAACAGGATGCTGCTCTACAGTAAATTAGGAAATCATTGCTCTTCTAAAGATAGAAAAGATGGAACATCTTTAAAACATATCACACAGCTATGTCCAAATGCTATATAACATATCAATGAATATAATATTTTCAATTTCTGTACCTATCATTTAAAAACAATTTTTATATATCTAATTTAGTAATTTTAAAACAAAAAGGAAGTAAGAAAGAAAAAGTAAGAGGGAGGGAAGAAGATAACTTGGGCTGGATTCCAGTCTCAAATTTGTTCCTTTATTCCTTTACATTAAGGTAAAACACTGACTGGCAATTCTTAAAGTCTATGACTACATGAAAATAGATTTTAACTAGACGTGTGATCATTTATTTTTATTCATAAAGCTAATAAAACATTGTTTTAAAAAATAAAGTTTTCCCCAAAGGAGGAATCAAAGGATACTAAAATTGACCAGCACCTACTGGGCACCCTATGAATATTTATTAAATAAATAAATGATGAATAAAGTCTCAGGAAAAGATATAAAACTATCATTTCATCTATTCATTCAAATATAAGATAATCATTGACATTTTGTGAAAATTCATGTTTCCACACATTGTCAGGAAAAATTTTCCTTTCTCTTGGTTCTCAAGAAAAGGACTTATTCTTTCTTTTTTAATTAAGGTGAATTTCACAAAACAAAATATTTTGATGTGAACAGTTCAGTAGGATTTATTACTGGATTGACAAGGTTGTGTAACCCCTATCTGTATTCAATTCCGAAACATTTTCATCATCATGGAAGAAAACCCGTACCCACTTAGCAGTCATGCTCCGATCCCCTTTCTCCTCAGCCCCCGGCAACCACTAATTTGTTTTCTGTCTCCGTGGATTTATCTGTTCTGGATATTTCATATAAATGAGATCAGGCAATATGTGACCTTTTGCATCTGACTTATTTCATTCACTATAATGTTTTTGAGGTTCATCTTTGTTGTAGCACGTATCAATACTTCATTCCTTTTTATTCCTAAATATACGTCATTGTGTGGGTACCCTACACTGTGTTTATCCGTTCATTAGTTGAAATATTTGGACTGTTTCCACTCTGGGCTATTGTAAACAGTACTACTCTGAACCTCCATGTACAAATATTTCATTGAAACCTTTTTTTTTTTTAAAGATTTTATTTATTTATTTGACACAGAGAGACACAGCGAGAGAGGGAACACAAGCAGGGGGAGTGGGAGAGGGAGAAGCAGGCTTCCCGCCGAGCAGGGAGCCCGGTGCGGGGCTCGATCCCAGGACCCTGGGACCATGACCTGAACCGAGGGCAGACGCTTAACGACTGAGCCACCCAGGCACCCCTCATTGAAACCTTTTTTAAAATTTCCAGAGTATATGTCTACAATGGACTTGCTGGGTCATATGGTAATTCTATTTTTAATTTTTTGAGGAACTGCCAAACTGTGTTATCAGGGTGGCCGCTACACCATTTCACATTCCCCCCTGCAAAGTATGAGGGTTCTAATTTCTCCGTATCCTCACCAACACCTGTCATTTCCCATTTGGCTGTCTTTAAATCAAACATTTCTGTGATTAAATATATTGACTGGTTTTATAGGAGAGGAACTTCTTCAAAATGAATTTCCTTTTTCATATAGTTGCTTTGCTATTTTTCCAAAATGGAACTCTTACTCTTCTTCATTCATTTACTAAAGCCCAAATGTAGAACACCATATCATTATATGGTGGGGACCTGCTTTCTTGAAACAGAATGCCAGGACTCGTTAGGAGCCCAGGTAACAGTCCCAGTAGTTTTTATCCCTTCCCCATACATTCCCATAATGCCATATTTTTTCTTTTCTACTAAATGCTTTCGGTGTAGAGTATCTAGGTCAGTTATAGTGAATGTTGGGAAAGAACAGGGAACAGAAACACAAAGATGTGAATTAGAAAATATTCTGAAAAATCAAACCATTTACACAGTTATATCCATACTATACGCTGTTTCACATAGGTATACAAAATTATTTCGTGGCATGAGAAAACAGAAATCCCAGAACAATAGAAACATGGACCTTTTGGACCATCCTTTGACATTTCACCATTCTTTCGTTTGGCTCTGCTGGTAATGTCACTTTTTGTTCAAATTTTATTTTTCTGCTCCATGGCTTCTTTATCATCTAGAATCAGTTGTTTAGGTGACTCTAATGTGGCCACATAGCAGTTTAATACATTTCTGCTCAAGCAGGGATCAGTCACACACCACCTGCCAAGCATTGTAAACGATCACCAAGTAGACAATTTTGACAGGCTGCTCCCAGGGGATTCCTGTGCTGTTTTGTAACAGGCGGTAGCCCAGCGGGATCACAGTTTAGGAATCCTAACCCAAAAGCAAGTATGAAAAAAGAGGGAAGTAAGGCTGTGACTTAACACAGGTGAAAACCTTTAAAAACTAGAAGTGTTGAGAGATTATAAAAACGTAACGCCGGAGAGAAACAGATTATTCGTTTGGCCTCAGAATTAGAAAGAAGTCTTTTAAACTTCTTTTAAGTTTAACAACGCAAATTAACTGCAAGACACACAGAAATGCAGAAAATGACAAAGGGGAAAATGTAGCATTTGGCAATTTTTGCCAAATAAGTTGGAAAGAAAGAGGATATAAAGCCCAGCTTAGTAGAAATAAGTAAGGAAACCCATGTTGCACACAAACAAAACAATAATTCCTAAAGGCTGTAGTTCATTGATAGAACACGTACTCTCCCTGTGTGAAGCTTGGGGTTTGCGTCCCATCATCAGCCATTTATGTGTACTTGTGGGAGCTCAGACAACATTTTTTGGTTCTTTAAGGAAGAAAGACATGCTACATAGAACCTTTACATATGTAAAACATAAAGAAAAAAGCATTTATTTTTTCTTCTGACCTGTGGAAATATGTTAATTTGTATTTGTTGATATTTCTTAAATATGTTCTTCCTCTGAGACAGAATAATATGTCTTTACTCTATGATGTACTTACCAAGAAATAGCACTAGGTAAGTCATATAAATATAACCAGAAGAGAGATCGTTTCTTTAAGATTCTTGTTAAGAGTTGTAGGCTGGACTTCGCACGACGTGGACACCCAGAGGTTTGTTCCCATTTGACTGTGAGTGGCGTGGCAGTTGGGAGGACCACAGATACACTCTGTTCCTCCTGTCACTCTGAACAGCCTGGAGAACCCACAAGCAAAGAAACCGGGACTGTTGCTTTGAATCCTGTTCAAGAGGAAGATAATGGTGCCTTTGTGCTTGCTTCTGCCCAAGGGAGAGTCTTGTGGGCCCGGGATCTGTTACTGAAAACCTGCCTCGAAGGAAAACATATTTGAGACCAGACCCTGGGTAATTGGAGATTCAAGCTTTTGTGAACTAGAACCTACAGGGGACAGCCCTGATTTGATTGGTAAATATCTGCCCTCTTTAAACTGTGTGGTAATGTCTTCTTTTGGTGAAGACACTGAAGCTGGCTTTGTGGTAGGAAACTCTTCTAGTGTTACACTTGCTCCCCTAATGTTTATGAGTTGCAGAATGGAACAAGATAAAGTCACGAAGACAGAAAGTCCAGGCACACAGAAAAAAATGACTGGAGAGTTCTTTGAAGAGAGGATGAGAAAGTATCGCAGAGCTGTGCTAGAGTGGGGGTGGAGGTTAATACACTGGAGTCAAAAGAAGTTTGCGGGGCTTGTGGCTGGCTCAGTCAGTGGAGCTTGCGACTCTTAACCTCAGGATTGGTGAGTTCTAGCCCCAGGTTGGGTGTAGAGATTACTTAAAACTAAAATCTTTAAAAAATAAAATATAAAATAAAATAAAAAAGAAGTTTGCATAAGGAGTGTCAAACAGCTATTTACTCTGCCTCTTTAGAAAAATAATGTTACAAGAATTTAAAAGCGTCTAACCTCTACTTCCAGAAATTCCACCAAGTGACATAACCCCTCTAACCCTTGGACTCCGCACTATAAATGGGACTATACCATTCAGAGTCCTGTGAGGATTTGCGACGCCTTGCTCAGGGCCTGGTACAAGAGTAGGTTCTTGGTAAGTGGCAGATTGATTTTGATTCATTTTTTTTTCTCCCTCCAGTTGTTCTGGGTTCAATCTCAAA
Organism: Neomonachus schauinslandi; assembly: GCF_002201575.2. Lineage (NCBI taxonomy): Eukaryota > Metazoa > Chordata > Mammalia > Carnivora > Phocidae > Neomonachus > Neomonachus schauinslandi. The sequence goes on along the minus strand of NC_058404.1, from coordinate 130,472,033 downwards.
ACTGCAACAACTTTCTTTCTCAAACAAATCTTACTAACCCAATTTGTATTGCTCTATTTCTTAAATAAATAGTTGATACTAACATCTATATAAGAAAGGGAATTCTGGTAGCAAGGGTGTGTCAGATGTGTGCATACAATTGACAGTGTATATATTTCTCCCACAAAATACCTTCTACTACTAGCCGCAGTCGGGGTTTTAGCAGTATTAACTTATGTGGGAAAAGAAAATCTTCGAGGCTGAGTGTGGCTTGAACACACTATTAGTAAAAATGTCCTTTACTAACATATTTAGTGTGTCTTCACTATCTCAGAAGCAGATGAATTCAAAAGCTGTTTCTTTGCTAAATTCTGAATTACCGATACTTCATTAACTATGTGAAATCTACCAGGTATGTTTTTACAAGTATAATCCATGTGTCACCTGGAGTTGCCTCACCCCTCGAAACCTGTTAGGATAAACTTGAACCCTGTTCCATGCACATGTATAATTTTCTAAAGTTTATGAAAGACTTATTGGAGAATATTTGCTCAGAGTTAAGAAAATTCTCAAGAGGTCATATTTAAAGGGTCAATTCTAGCTCCAGGGTTTTATTTGCACACATACTATGTCAACCCGTTTGTGAATCTCAGGCTTATACCTTAATCTTCACTAAAATTGCATCCTTTGTTCAGGACACATGCATGAAGTAAACTTAATTAAAGACTTTGGTGGGAGTGGTAGGGTTGAGGGAGCTTTACACTGTGGCAACACCAACCATTTCCAAACAGACACTGACAACAGCGTCCTTTAAGCTTCTTCTGGCTACCACGCTACTCGGGGTCTCTCACTGGCACTTTGCTCTATAGAATGCCTATACATAAACTACCCCGCTCAGTTCTTCTCATTCCACCCCATTCTCTCTGTTGTTGTTGTTTCTTAATCCAGGCCCTCAAATTGTTTACTGAAGGAGGCCTCTAGTGTCAGACACCATAGTATTATCTAAAGCCTTTGGTCAGCAAAAGTCATTAAATTCCTTTGGTAAGCTTTGATTTAGCCTTCATGGCCAAGAGGCATAGTTGAGCCAATCTGGTCTTACAGTGGGCACTGTGGTGTGCCACCAAGCTTCCTCTTCGGGAAGGACTTCTTCCCCAGCCACTGGTGGTAACTCTGGCAGTCCTGGAATTGGCTAGGGTGAAGAGACTCTCCTTGGCCAGGGTGCTGTGGCCGTTCTAGGGACAGCTCACAACTAATAACTGGTATGTATGGACATATAAAGGCCTGGCTGCAAACTTACCCTCAGGAGTTTATGACAGGCCCCCTCAGCCCCAGTGCTCCCTTGCAGGACTAGCTGGCTGACTGAGCTGAAGTCTTTGCTTTGACCGTGTTGCCTCCCAAGCCCTCCCTGTGCTCAATCCAGCTTTCCTTTCCATAGTTGTTATTCCAAAGATCACTCTCTAATCAACTTTCTAAATGGAATCTTTATCTTCAAGTTAGCTTCCCAGACAATAAGGCAATAGTGCCTCGTGAGGAATATGTAGTAAGCAAAATAAAGAAGTGTGAAAGGGATGGCGAAAAGACAAGTGTGGAGAGACCTAAAAAAATAACTTGGGATAAGAGAAGAAGTATGAAGGGAATAACCAAGGTTTTCACTTGATCTTAGCCAACAGGCCAAGAAGCGATATAACCAAGGTTTTCAACACTTAAGAGTGAAAATGTTAGTTGTGACAACTTGGCAGTATCAGTCTGGTATAGGAGAGCAAGTAACACTTGATGGAGATGAAATAGAAACGAAATGCTCTAAATTAGTGTCATCACACCAGAGGAATATTTCTCGAGGCAGTCAAAATGGCATAGTAGTAGGATTTAAATCATCTCATGTTTCCAGCAGTTTTGAAGTCCACAATGTTATACTTCCATGAGACCCAATTTTTGGTTCACTGATACAAGTCCAGAGATTCTTACTTCTCTCCTAAATATAGAAGCAGAGGTTAAATGCTTAATTATGATAGCTAGGAATATGTAAACAACCTATTTCAAAAATGATTCCCAAAAGACATTGGCCGTGAAAACCACTGAAAGATATTTCCTTGGTTTTGGTCACGGTAGGTTTCCATCTGGCATGGGGTCAATCGCTCATTAAATATTAATTAGCATTATTTATGCAATTTCAGTGCTCTTTTACCCTTTTAATGGGGGAAAACCTGAAGGAAAAGGATCTTCAAAGGACAGTTAGGTTCTTTTTTACTGATCTGTCAATTGCTTATCCAGTTTAAATAAATTTATTTTTCACATTCACCTTTACCCTATTAAGACTGAAATAGAAACAGTGAATTAAGTGCAAAGAAAAGGTCTTTGCTTCTCATCTGGCAGTTTCCTTCCAAATAAAGAAAAGTTATCCAGGTAATTGTTATTCATATAAAGAAGAAATCACTACACTATTTAGCATTTCTTGAGTCTGCATTTTCAGGGTTTTTTTTTTCAATATATGGAATAATATTCAAATAACATAATCCTAAATTAAGGAGTTATATACACGGAAAGATAGCATATGTCTAGCAATTGCTAAAATATGCCACACAAATTTGGTTCTTCAATGTGCCAAGAGGTTAAAAATCATTCAGTGACAATGCAGGGATTTGGAAATATTTTGGAATAGAAACATGTCTCAATGAAGTTATACAATTCTTTTTTCCCAATACACATTTGAGCCTCTGTTATGTGCCAAGCATACATATAAACGTTTTCAGAAGTAAACATGACCTCCTGCCTACTCAGCAGGAGCTCACCTTCTAGTGAGGAGACCAATGAAAAGTTAGCAATTATGATATAGTGAGAAAAAAAAATACTCGATAGATCTCTGCATGGAGAGTAGAGAGAAGAAAGGACTAATTCATCCTGATGAAGGGGGCATGGATAAGGAACACTTGCTTATATTAGTCTTGCACAGGTATGAAGTGAATGAGGGAATAACCCTGGGATAAGAAAGAAATATACCTTCAAACCTGGAAGTTGTGAGGGATCCTGGTACATTCTGAGAATGTCAAGTGTGTCACTTCACTGGAGATGTGTGTGTACGCGTGTGCATGTGCACGTGCATGCGGCAGCAGATAAGAATGAACATGCCTCTCATGAGAAATTAATGAAGGGTCTTATATGCTCTGTTAAGAATTTTAACTTTATTCTGAAGCCAAAGAGTTCTCTGGGTATGGGTATCTTTTTTTTTTTTAAGATTTTATTTATTTATTTATTTATGTATTTATTTATTTATTTTTATGTGAAAGGAGGGCAGGGGAGGCTCAGAGGGAGAGGGAGAGAACCTCAAGCAAATTGCGCTGAGCAAAGAGCCCAACGTGGGTCTCCGTCTCAGGACCGTGAGATCATGACCCTGAGATCATGACCTGAGCTGAAATCATGAGTAGGATGCTTCACTGACTGAGCCACCCATGTGCCCCTGGGTATGGGTATATTTAAACAGCTCTTTTGCTGACTCTAACGGGAAGTCAGAGTTTATAAAGCATGGGGAAAAAATTGAATTGTAATGTTCAGATATCAGAGATGTATGTATCCCCCCCCCCAGAGTCTAATGCTTTGTAGGTATTAAATAGGAGTTGTAATAAATAAATGCGTTTTAAAAGAAGGTTTATGAGCTGAAGTAAAATGATTAGATAAAGTCAATGTTGAGAGCTCTCATTCCTCCAGGATGCTCTACACACACCTTTCTTCAAACATCCTCTGCATTTGTACGTACATGTGCCTTTGCTATCTAGAATAATGTCTCCCAAACTGTTCACATGGAAACATCCGACCCATGTTTCAAGGCCACTTTGCTGGATCTTTCCTAAGACCTCTTTCTCATCCAGGAAAGAATGGATCGTTCCATCCACCAGGCGCCTTTAGCTCAGTTTATTATACTGATAAAGCAGTAACTTTGTCCTGTCCGCTCTCCCTGCTGGACTGTGCACTCCAGGAGGAGGAACTTCCCTTGAACCCCGTCTGCGGTGCCTAAAAGCACATGTTTGCTGAAAAGCTCTGAGTGTGGAAAGGGGAAAAAGAAAGTTGCAGATTATATATTCAAAGATGCATAGTGGGGAAGGTGCATGAGCAGAGAACAAAAGGGATGAATGTCATTCTGAGAAGTATTTTGCCTGACTGACAGACTCAACAGAGTTGTAAGAAAAAGAGCATTGGTTATTATGCAGTATTGACAGGGAGGGAAGTCCCGCTTATTTCCTATCTGTGGTGGACTTGGGCTGTTGTTGCTCCGAGTACAAAGGGATAGAAAGGGCCCCGTCATCTTGGTTTACATTTGCATCACGGCTGTGTGGGTTAGAGGAGTGAACAACAACAGGTCCTAGTGGAAATTCTCAAAGCTTTTTGTGACCTAAACAATAAGCAATTACTTGGTGGAACTTGGAATAGTTCAACTGCTACAGTCAACTATTTTGTAGATTCTACAGAGTAAGAAGCTTTTCTTTTTTTCTTCTCTTATTTATATATTTATTTATTTATTTTTAACTTGAGACTTTTGGGAGCACAGACAGGCAAAGAAAACAAACAAACAAACAAACAAACAAACAAACAAAAACTTCTTGTACCACTTTGGACAAGAAAAACAAAAAACAAAATCAGAACCAAAACCACTGTGTATGGCGGTTCTGTTACATTTATGTACCCGGAAGCGTAAGTTCAAACTCAGTCTCCGAGCACAGCCCTGGTGACAGGGCACATTACGTCACTTCCACATCTCTTGGTGTAGGCAATTTGGATAGGCTTGTATTGGGCATTCTGTCTTTGGTTTTCTTTGTAATTTCTTTCTGCAATTACAAATATCAAATCAAATCTATTCTTTACTTTTCCTTAACATGTGCTGTGGCTATGTTAGGAAAGTAGAATATGCTCTCTTCTTTAGGGTATCAGTATCTTTACCATTTGAAGATTACTAATTTTGGAAATAATAAAAAATCTGCATCTTAGGCTGTTTGTAATGTGCTAGAGATTAGTGAGCCTCCGGGCTATTGCGATATTTGCTAAAAATGGAAGACATATAGATCAGATGCTTGAGATTCAAAATATACAGACATAATATGTAGGATATAATCAAACCCACATCTTCAGATTTTATTTTCTACAAAGTCACGATAAAAGACCTTCTTATTAAGGATTAGGTAAAATTGAACAAAAAACAGCTTCTTGTTTTTTTCTTCTTTCCTGCTGATCTGATTTTAAAATGAAGTTCAGATGTCAAAGCTACTGTTGAGATAAAATAAGAAGTTTGATTTGATTCTGCCATCGATACACTGTGCAATCATGGTGTAGGCCTTTAACCTTTTTGAAATTCGCATTTACTATGTCAAAAAGGACTTTATTATGAGGTTAATAAGATCATGTCTGTAGAGTATTTTAAGCTCTTTTATTTTCAGAATGTTAAGCAAATGTGAGGTTTTATTATCGTTACCATTATCATTGTCTTCAAAGGGAATTTGGCTTTCATAGCTCGGTGGGGTGAAAAAAGATAAGAGCCTGGCTGCTGGTGTTCAAATAAACGTCAGGGTTAAAAATTCAAGGAGAAGGTGAAGAGACAGGGAGAAAAGCCTTGTTTCATTGATACATCAGTGATGAGAGCTAGCTTGAACAAGACTGGATCCTAAATAAACTATCAGGACAAATTAAACATTCTCTCTCTCTCTCTCTCTCTCTCTCTTTTCTCTCTCAGGCTCAGTCTTTTAAATTCACTCCTCTGTTATTCAATTTAATATATTACTCATCCTCCTATGTTAAATTCAAAAGATAAGTAAAATCATTCTAAATGTATTCCTGACTGCTTTTCTTAGCACATACGTTAATAGAATTTCCCTACATGTTTAATGTTGCATATATTAATAAGAAATACAGCAGACCTCTTCTGTTAGATTAGCCCAAAGCACAGTTTGGTCCTAAGAAGTCACATCTGTAATCTCCCCGTTTGAAATGGATGGTAATATGAAGAGGAAAATCTTAACTTTCTATGGTTGTGGGTACTCCTGTGGTAGTGAAATCAAAAGTGACACATTTTGAACATCGTTTAACATTTGCATTTTTTTTAGCTCAATGAAGAACAAAGAGAAAAGTCTACTTCCTGTATCTAATACTGTTCATTGAAATGTAAATCACAGTCAATGACACTTGTAGAAAGAAATGGACAAACAGCAGGAAAAATAAAAATGTATTACCTCCATACAGCCATTTGTCTTCTGATAGCAGGAGTAAAGCTACAGTCAGATACAATTAAATGGACTGGAGCTTTAACAGTGACTTTTGAACTGCTTGAATTAACAAAATCAATCCTCATAAATTAAGCTATCAGTGATCTATGATACAATTAAGTCCCATAATCAAAAACTGCTACAGCGCCCGCAGTGTTCCTTGTGCTATTTCTAACACCGAGTTTTCCCTGCTGCCGGCTAACTCTTCCTGCAGGGCTGTGTGAAACTCCATCTGGCACCCTAGACACTAGCATGAGCCACGGTTTCTTTTCCATTCTTCAATTTAGGCTGACATCTGGTGGTCTAGGGAAATGACAAGTAATGCTTCTGAATGTAAACCATTCACAAATGTGGCTTCTTTTCAGTTTTCCCTTTGTCTTTCTGAAGTGCTTGAAATTGCAACCAAACCAGTTAATTACATGGAAATTCACAGAGAATAACAATTTAAACAGCAGAACAATGAGAGTGAAGAAAGTGACCTTCCCGTGATGAATTATATACATATAAGTATATCGAACTCCGTGGTGACTAAAAAGCATCAATAGAAAGCACCATATATTGGCCAATTAGACCCACTCAGAAAGGGTACTATTTAATGGCACCACACTGGGGATCATAATGGAAATGTTCTACATGTAAGATTTCCCTCTTTCTTCCTCCTTGTCAGGATAGTTGGAGGGAGGAAAAGGAAGAGGATGGGGGGGTGGGGGCAGGCAGCTACTGTGTGTAGTCAGAAATTGATGTTCAAACAGGCATAAGGCAGGGTTCAAAAGCATTTATCTTTTATTTTTTTCTTTGGGAGGAAGGGGGCACTTCCAGCAGTTAGTGGCAGTCCAGATGGCAAAACACATTGGGTCAGAAGCAGGAGCAATTTAACTTTCCCTATGCCTAGGATTAAAAAAAAAAAAAAAAAAATACTTCCAATTAATTTATTGTGGTATATTCCACTAATTACCAAATTGTGGAGGAACAGAATGATACAATGTCAACCCTATGACTTTCCTACCATGTGTACAATTTACCAGCACAGAAAAAGAGAAAAGAAGAAAGCTCTTCGGATTCTTCTCACATTCAGCACTTAAGTATACCACTCTGTAGTACTTGGACTCCAAAGAGACGTAATAAATGGGCTTTTTTGTGATCAGATCTTGACTACTGTTTATCTGCGTGTCTCTTGCAGTGTTTGTAAATAGTACAGGCCATAAATATAATGCTCAATTGACTTTATTCTATCTCCATATTTATAAAACTTTCTAGATTTGACAGAATTAGGGATAAACCACTCTGTAATGAAAAACAACCACAAAGCAAACCAAAACTAAACAAAAACAAACAAAAAAGACTTTAACCTTGTCTGAGAGAGACCATTGTGAATGTTTGGTTTGGTCCCTGTTTCCACTTAACCTTGTGACCCTCAAAAGGTTTTGGAAGTAGTGCCAATTATGTTGGTGCTTTTGAAATATGGTCAGGTCCTCGAGGAGGTAGCCTTAAGCTGCCAGTACCTAATCTCATAAAGGTCACTGAGAAGTTCAAATGAAATTGTTTTTAGTTGCTATAAAACTCACCTGAGTTGAAATGAGTACACAAAAGGTAAAATGTTTCCATCTGCTCTCACCAGTCCTTTCCCCCTTTTTAAGGGTGAAGTTTAGTCCTAATCAGCAGCCATCAGGTTCCCAAGAAAGAAGGATTTTATTTTCTTTTAATAAACTTATAACTACTTATAACCTTTTTAAAAAGGAGAATGAATACATGTTCTGTAAGAAAAATGTCTATAATAAATGGTCAACCAGAAAGGCAATGCCTTTCTAGTAGACTTCATGTGACTCTTATATTTATTAAAGACTTTAGGGCAGGGGCCCCAGAGTGGCTCAGTCATTAAGCGTCTGCCTTCGGCTCGGGTCATGGTCCCAGGGTCCTGGGATCAAGCCCCGCATCGGCCTCCCTGCTCCGCGGGAAGCCTGCTTCTCCCTCTCCCACTCCCCCTGCTTGTGTTCCCTCTCTCGCTGTGTCTCTCTCTCTCTGTCAAATAAATAAATAAAATCTTAAAAAAAAAAAGACTTTAGGGCAGAGAAAAACTTAGACTGTGATTTTAGGAGTACTCAAGGAGTCTTTGTATCTCTTACAACTATCTTACATTGATTACTAATGAATGAGATCTCAAATTAGAGATTGGTTCTTCTGGCTTTGGACTTTGTGGCCTCCCTGAATGTAAATATTTTTCTAAGGAGTCACTTCTGGAATTATGTCTCATTTTTATCGACTTAATTTTTCTTTAGGAAAACAATTTCATAAATGTAACTTCCATTTCTTCTAGCTACTCTGGTCCAGGTATAAAAATGGTACCATATTCAGTGTAAGTAAAATTACTCCATTGGAAACATAATATAGTATTTTTAGCTTCTTTAAAGATTTTTGTGGATGTTAGGCAGAGTCCTCAAGAAGTCTTTCCTGTATGCTCTTGTGTAAGTCCTCTCTTCTGAGACCTCCTTTGCTGAGTAACCCACCAGAAGCTTCCCCATCAGCTCTACCAGCACCGCTGCTGACTGCCACCTCTACTACCACCTCTGTCATCACTGCTTCCCACTGCTGAAGTGGCTGGCACCGACAAAAATCGCAAATGCCAGCACCAGACCTGTCAACACCAACACTTTTGCCATTGCCCATTGAAGGTGCTGTGGTTTTGGTATTGGAGCACAAAGGCAAAAATCCATTCCTGGTTTGAGATTTAGATTTCTTTCCTTCCTCCCTTCTCCTTTTCCTTCTTTCCTCCCTCCCTGTTGTCTATTGCTTTGTTATGATTTCTTTTTTCTTTTTTTTTAAGATTTTCTTTATCTATTTGTCCGAGGGAGTGCACAAGCAGAGGGAGAAGCAGGCTCCCTGCTGAGCAAGGAGCCCGAAGCGGGGCTCGATCCCAGGACCCTGAGATCACGACCTGAGCCAAAGGCAGACACTTAACCGACTGAGCCACCCAGGTGCCCCCTTTGTTATGATTTGCAATCCCCTTATTTCTGACTTAAGCGAGATTGCTTTGATCTAAGGATGAATTTGCCTACATTGAAGAAGCTTTGTGAAGATGTTGTCATCGACATCTATTGTTGATAAGCACTCAGCTGCTCAATGTTGATTTAGTGAGGATCACTAAAGACTTGCCGACAACACATGGAGAGCTTCTATGATGTAATGGGCATGTATGCTTTAAATACCAAGAATTTGTGAAGACTAACTGGGAGTGTTCAGTCTGGGCCAGTCTACTCTTTGTTGAACTAAATAGCTCTCCAAAGATCTTGCAACACTCTCTTCGGTGGCGGGCGGGCATTCCTGGTCGGCGCTGGTGTTAAACCATGCAGTAGTCTCAGGAAGGGAAGGGACACCATTCCTGTATTGGCAAGGCTACTCGTCGTAGGTAGTAGTGCGAACTGTGTAATGGTCCTTGGAGTAATAACCTTCAGAGCATCCCACTTTGCCTGCCACTTCACTGCCATCATCTGCTAGCTGTGAGGGACCTACAGTGAGGGACCCCCAGCAGTGAGGGACCTACACCAGCAGCAGATCCCCAGCTTTTAGTTGGAAGGGCCAACGCTACTGAGAATCAACTAGTAGAAAGGTACGCCTCAACCAAATTTGGATTTTAGATCTTTCATCTCCCCTTTGCCTGGAGCAATAGTGTAATTAACCTATCATTTGTTTGGAGTATTTCTTTATTGGCTTATTAAGAGATATTATCCTCTCTTCTATTGGCTTGCAAAATATTGTTGTTTTAAATTTTAATTCCCACAGTGAACCTGTGTTAAATAAATTATTGGCAGAGACAGTCTCCATCTCTGAGTATAATTTGCCTCAAACAAAATACTTCCTTCCTTCCTTCTTTATTAAGAAAAGTGTTGCTCGACTAATATGTATAGCTGCTAAGCTATTTATTTGTTTGTTTATTTATTTAATTAACATATAATGTATTACTTGTTTCAGGGGTGCAGGTCTGTGATTCATCAGTCTTACACAATTCACAGCGCTCACCATAGCACATACCCTCCCCAATGTCCAACACCCAGCCACCCCATCCCGCCCACCCTCCTCCACTCCAGCAACCCTCAGTTTGTTTCCTGAGATTAAGAGTCTCTTACGGTTTGTCTCCCTCTCTGGCTTCATCTTGTTTCATTTTTTTCCTCTCTTCTCCTATGATCCTCTACCTGTTTCTCAAATTCCACATATCAGTGAGATACATATACAATGGAATACTACTCAGCCATCGAAAAATGAAATCTTGCCATCTGCAACGATATGGATGGAACTAGAGGGTATTATGCTAAGCGAAATAAGTCAATCAGATGTTAAGTTATTTAAATAGAATGGAAATATAGTTACCATATGTATTGTAATACAATCCCAAGATTTTAAAAATAGAGAAGACTTTCAGAAGGAAGCAGGGTTCTAATAAAATACTGAGGACAAGAGCCAAGAATGGATCTTTTCCTTCCCAGTAGAGTAGAGCTAGATCATTTTTAGATAAACATATTCCTTAATGGGTGCTATTTTTGTTGGGTGATATTCTGCTAATTCTATTCTAAATTTTGTCTCTTAGAACTGCACAAGACCCATTTTCAAACTTACAATCAGATGGCAGCATAATAAAATACATGTTAGGCAAAATTTAAAAATCAAATAATATGCTATTATGTTTATGCATGTGAATTATATTTAAACCCCTCTTATTTTTCTCAAATCTTGTATGAAGCATGATTTACAAATGTTGTCAGTTGGAATACTGGAAGGCAAAGGAAAGAGGGAATCACCAAATCTAGTACGTGCTTTGTCTTTTTTCACTTTGTTCCCTCAAATCCTCATGAAGGGAGGGGAGGATTAATATAAGAGTGATTTCAATAGAACAGTTATTGAAATAGTTACATTGCTTCTTTACTATAAGATATGGAAATATTGATCATATTACAGGTGTATCACTCTGCTATATATTAAAAAAAGCAATAAAAAAGAAAACTAGTAAGGTGGAATTATGTTTTTAAAAAGCAGATTTATTGTGGATAATATGTTTTAAGTTTGGTTTTATGCAAAATATAAGGAATATGTTTAAAAGTTAAAAAGCATGTATAATTGATATACTTATTAATGGTCTGAATGTCATGGAATGTCCTTTTATTTTTTTTTATTTTTTTCTTTTTAAAGATTTTATTTATTTATTTGACACAGAGAGAGACAGCGAGAGAGGGAACACAAGCAGAGGGAGTGGGAGAGGGAGAAGCAGGCTTCCCGCGGAGCAGGGAGCCTGATGTGGGGCTCGATCCCAGGACCTTGGGATCATGACCTGAGCCAAAGGCAGACGCTTAACGACTGAGCCACCCAGGCACCCCTGAATGTCATTGAATGTCCTTTTAAAATAACAATCATTGTTTCATTTTTGTAAATTAAACTCGACCCTTTAACAAATGAAATCCAGTCTGATAATCAGTTCACAGGTATAAGGGCTCCATTCCAGAAACCTAGAGCACTTTCTGTAGCTCTAGCAGTTGGACCTACTGAATGGGGACCCTGGGTTTGGGCCAGGGCTACAGTGCCAGTCTGTCTGGATGTCATACACACAAGGTGGCTCATCTTAGCAAGCAGATTCCATTTCCAGATGGTTAGCTTGAGTAGACAGTGAGATTAGATGCCTCTCTTGTCAGGCTGCCAAGCATTCCTGGGATGGTCTAATATCTGTGTTTAGGAAAAGCAATGGCTGGGAAAAGGTAACTGTCATGGCTGCTGAAATTTCCTTGGTACAGAGGAAACAAGGTCACTTCTTTGTCGAGAGGTGGGGTTTTTGTTGTTATTGCTGTTGTGTTTCTTACCTGCATAGTCACAGCAAGGATTAAAATGGTTGGCATTTGTTTATCTCCTTCGAGAGCCAGTGCTTTCCCTGCCCAGCTGTCTGTAGCTCCAGAAGTCATTATGCATGAGGTTATAGAAGCCAAGTAGCAATTTCCTCAGTTCTTCCCTGAAAACTTTTCTTTCTATTCTCTTTCATTCTTAGATGTCCACATGGCCTCATTGTGGGAGCCAGAACCCAGAAAATGAATCAGCCAAAAGTGGATTGAGGTTTCCCAAATGTGGCAGTTGAATAGCAATGATTAAGACTACTTTAAACACAAGTGAACAGTTGAAAAATATTTATTTTCCTGCCCACCTCGAATGTAACCTGGAATTTCAATTATTAGAATCATTATTTGGTTGAAGATATTACTCTGCAAAAATAAACTATGCACTAATCACTATTCTAGGATTGGAGGTAAAAATGACTAAGGAATTGTCCAACCATTAGTATATGATGACCATAATGCTTCAGTAGAAATACACAAAGTACTGAAAAAAAAAAAAAAAGATAGTCTCTTTAACAAATGGTGCTGAGAAAACCGGACAGCTACTTGCAAAAGAATGAAACTGGGCCACTTTTTATGTCATACACAAAAATAAACTCAAAATGAATTAAACATCTAAATGTGAGACCTGAAAACACAAAAATCCTAGAACAGAGCACTGGCAGTAATTTCTGTGGCATTGGTCAAAGCAACATCCTTCTAGATATGTCTCCTGAGGCAAGGGAAACAAAAGCAAAAATAAACTATTAGGAATACATCAGAATAAAAAGCTTCTGCACAGTGAATCAACAAAACTAAAAGGCAACCTATGGAAGGGGAAAAAGATATTTTCAAATGAAATATCTAATAAAGTATTAGTATTTAAAATATATAAAGAACTTATATAAGTCAAGACCCCCAAAAAACAAATAATTCAATTTAACAATGATAGAAGACAGACATTTCTCCAAAGGAGACATACAGATGGCCAACAAACACATGAAAAGATGCTCAACAGCACTCATCATCAGGGTAATACAAATCAAAACCACAATGAGATATCACCTCACACCTGTCAGAATGGCTAAAACGAACAACACAAGAAACAGTAAGTATTGACTAAGATGTGGAGAAAAAGGAACCCTCCTACACTGTTGGTGGGAATACAAACTGGTGCAACCATTGTGGAAAACCATGGAGGTTCCTCAAAAAATTAAAAATAGAACTACTCTTAAAAAAAAATAGAACTACCCTATGATCTAGTAATCACACTACTGAGTATTTACCCAAAGGATACAAAAACACAAATTCAAAAAGATACATGTAACCCTATGTTTATTGCCGCATTATTGCCAATATATGGAAGTAACCCAAGTGTTCATGAGAGACCAATGGATAAAGAAGCTGTGGTGTATATATACAATAGAATATTATTCAACCATAAAAAGAATGACATCTTGCCATTTGCAACAACATGGATGGATCTAGAGGGCATAATCCTAAGTAAAATAAGTCAGTCAGAGAAAGACAAATACCATATGATTTCACTCAAATGTGAAATTTAAGAAATAAGACAAATGAGAAAAAAAAAAGGAGTCAAACAGAGAAACAAACTCTTAAATATAGAGAACAAACTGCTGGTTAACAGAGGGGAGGTGGGTAGGGGGATGGACGAAATAAGTGAAGGGGATTAAGAGTATACTTATTGTGCTAAGCCCTGAGTAATGTATAGAATTGCTGAATCACTGTATTGTACACTTGAAACTAATATGACACAGTATGTTAATTATACTGGAATTAAAATTTAAAAAATACCAAAGTTGAGAGCAAAGTATTTTAAAAAAAGGAATATACAAAGTACTGAGAAATGAAAAATTATGGATTTGCCTAGGCAAGAGAAGAGAGTCAGTGAAACTAAGACTTGAGGAATTAGTGCATTTAGCACATGGGGAGAGCTTCATGGTGTTTCACAAAAAAGAATGAAAATACACAACCTATGAAAATAATGGAGACAAGACAAGAGTGGAAGGCAAAGCCAGAACATGGAAGGGTATGTATGATAGCATAAATAATCTAAAGCATATCATGTAGTTTTGAGAACCTGCTGATGGATTTTAAGTAAATGAATAGTGTGATCAGATTTCCAGCAACACGGAAGATAGATTTGAATGCTAAGACCTGAGACAGCAGTTAGGACATTGATGCAAAGAGCTGGCTGAGATGGACAAGTGCCAATGAGTGTGGAGAAGAAGGGCCATGAATAAGAGATATTTAGGGAGGCATAATTCTGCCCCCAGTTCTGATATATGTGTTTTTAACAAACCATCAAGCAATTCTCTGACCCAGGTGGGTGACCTATAATTCAACTCAATTCTGACACTGTCTAGCTGGTGACAGCATCCGAGTTTACAAATTAAAGGCTCAGTCCCACAAGACTGCCTGAACTTCAGGTGCCAAACACAATTCCAGGTTGTTACCTGTATTTCTGACCAACTGGCTGTAAATCAGAGGTTCCCACAACCCACTTTCTGAGTTTGATTAATTTATTAAATTATCTTTCAGAACTGTAAAGTATCTTACAGAATTTATTAAAGTATCTTACAGAACTCAATTCTAGAATTAACTTACTTTAATTTATTAAAGTATCTTACAGAACTTACAGTTCACTCAGTAGATTACTGGTTTATTACAAAGGATATTAGAAATATAAACCAACAGGGAGATGTAGAGATACATAGGACAAGGTCCAAACTAAGTAACTTCTGTCTCCATAGGGCACAGCAATCTAAGGATGCACTCTGGTTGACCAGTCTGGAAGCACTCTGAACCCTATCATTTTGGGTTGTTATGGAGGTTTCATTACATAGACATGATTGATCAAATCATTGGCCATTGGTGGCCAGTTCAGTCGTCAGCTCCTTACCCTTCCCCAGAGATCAAGGAAGTGGGGCTGAAAGTTCCAACTCTCTCATCACAAGGTCGGTTCTCCCAGCAACCAGCCCTGTTCTTAGGTGTCCAAAAGTCACCTCATTAACACAAATTCAGGTGTGGTTGGAGGGGGTTTGTTATGAATATCAAAAAAATTTTATCACTCTTATCACTTAAGAAATCCCAAGTTTTAGGAGCTCTGTGCTAGAAACAAGGACGATCAAACATATATTTCTTGTTATAAATCATAATATCACAGGAGGAGTACACGTTAGTTTAGGATGGGAATATTCTTTTGAAGAACATCCATGACATAGTACAAGGGACACATGCGTTGGATCGGTTACCTATCAAATTGCAGAAATTGAAGAAATATAGCAGTTGGACAGGTAGGTTTAAGGAGTAAGATGGTAATCTAGACTTTCTCAGGGAAGGGAAGAGATAACTGACTTGAGCTTGCAGGAACAGAGAAGTAAGGGTATCAAATTCACAGCAGTGTGCAAAAGAAATCCAGTGTGAAGAGCATCTGTTTCCCAACTGCACAATTGTATTTCTGTACTAAGAATTTCTCATATAATAGCAGATTTCTCAGATGATAACATTTTTATTATTTAATTTTTGACTATAATAGCTCATGGTTCACCTTATTGTAGCTTCTTTTACAACAGCTTGAAAAAAAGGAAAATAATTCTTACGAAGACCATTTTTCCCCCCAAATTGAGTATGTAACGTTGTGCCTGGAGTTTATAAAGAGAACATCAGTATTCTTAAACAATTTTTCCATCAGATTTTAGCCAATGAATAATTTTAAGTATTATTTTCTATCAAAATTACATAGATAAATTATTGATGAGAACACAAAATGCGCATAAAACATAGGACATGGAATTGATTAAATGTGAGAAGCCAATTCTCAAGGTTATATACCCTCTCTGCTGCAGGGAACACTTCAGTGAAACATTTCAAATAATTTCCATAAAGATATTTTTCAAATGTTATTTTAGATTTCTAGCTGAAAATGAAAATATTTGAATATATTTATGGCTAATCAAATCAAAAGAGTAAAACTGGTAAATAATGTGTTGTTTTATCTTAGTCCGGTATCTCTAACAGGACTCAGCAAATCATGCCCCTTCATCTTTCTCATAAACAAATGTACTCATGATGGTGTTGGTAGGCAGGAGAAAAAGATGACCTTTGGATTAAGATTGAAATTGTTGGGGAAAGCTTTTTCTCTTTAATGCAGTGAGGTTATCTCAGCTCACAACATCCCACTATTTGAAGTTTTGTTTGGTTTAAAATAAGAATATACTTTTCTGAGTATGATACTTGATTTCCATTTCAGCAATCCCACTAACAAAGCAGCCGTACTGACAATATTTGTGCATAATGAGATGGAATGCTTCTTTTCATTCCCAAATCTTGCTTCCAGTTCAGGACCTTATTAATTCTTATCTTACTTACTATACTTACTTACTATAATAACCTCTTTGGTCTCTTTGCCTTTAATCTCTCCTGATTTGAATCCGTCATTCTTCCTGATTAATCTTCTGTTAGTACCATTCTACTCTCATCACTACCCTTCTCGAAAAGCTTCAAGAACTCTTGACTCTTCACCTAAACAAAAATATTTTAAATTCCTTTAGATCAATTATTTCTAGCATTTTGGGTTCCTGTACCAATAAACCTGTGAATCTGCTAAAAGGTATGGGCCGTCTCCCAAGAAAACTGCAATTATATTACATCTACACCAAAGTTCTATATAATGTTCAGCTAATTCACAGATGAATAAGAACCCCTGTCTTTCATTCATTCCACAAATATTAGCGGGCTTTCACTACGTGTCAGTCACTGTTCTAGGTGCTGAGGATAAAGTAGTAAACAAAACAAATAAAAATTCCTACCCTCATTTGGCTTATGTTCTGGACAATAAAGAAGATAAATAAGTAAATCTATGCAAGACTGTGATGGGTGCTAAAGAGGAAATAGAAATCTGAGAGATGGGTTATAAAATACTGAGGGGCAGATGTGAAGTGGAATAGCTTAACCAGGGAAGCCTTCACTGAGAAAGTGGTTCCTGAGCAGAAACCTGAAGGAAGTGAGTGAGCAAGTCATATGACTATTTGGGAATAGTGGACAGGCATTGAAATTCTCAAGTGCAGAGGCCCTGAAGTAAGCATGCTTGGCAGTGCTGAAGCAAAAGAGGGACCATCAGAGCTGTAGTGTGAAGAATGAGGAGGTGAGTAGTTACAAAATCTGACACCTGATTAGATATATGGGGTCTTGTAAGTCATAATAAGTACTGTGATGTTTTTCTTAGTGAGATGTCAGCCTTCAAGGTATATTCAACAAGACTCTCCACAGTCTGGTTTTGTTTTTTGGGGGGGTTTTTTTGTAGCTTTATATTTTATTTATTTATTTATTTATTTATTTATTATTAATGTTATGTTAATCACCATACATCATTAGTTTTTTATTTTAACCAACTTTTTGTCTTTACTGTAACTACTCTCCAAACCATATAACATAATTTTATTTAATCTTCACAGTGTAAAGTTTAACTGCTTGCATATATATGTGTATACAGACACACACTTTTGTGTATATATATATGTACACACATATATATATACACACATTTTAAGTGAATATGTAGATATGTATATTAAAATATTTTTTCTGACATTCATAATTAGTAATTAGCTCATGTAAACTAAGATTTCAAAATTAACATGTGCCAAAATAATATTTTATTTTTATACATGTTTAAGAAAACAGTATTTTTCACACTGTTACCAAGGTAGAAAGAAATCATAGCAGATAACTCATGTTCTAATAACTATAGAAGAAAAGTTGTTTCTTATAGAAAACATTAATTTCCAGCAATTAATCCAACCACATGGTGTTATACAACCATTAAATAAAGATTTCCAACTTCCTCAAGTATTTATTAATCACTTACTATGTTCCAGACATCTTGTTAGGGACTTGAAGATACAATGATATGTCAATTAGATTTTGCTGCATAATAAACTACACAAAAGTTAATGGCCTAAAACAAGAAACCTTTATTCTTTCTCATGAATCTGTGGATCCATTGGGCAGTTCTGATATGAACCAGCTTGGGTGACCTCTGTGGTCAAGCAGTGTATCTGCTGGGGCTGTTTGGTCTAGGATGACCTCACGAACATGTCTGGTCACTGGCAGTGTGCTTGGCCTTGGGAACCACACCTGAGGAATCTCCTTTTTAAAGCTCTCTGTGGTCACATTCTCGAGAAGGCTAACCTGGACTTCTTTACAGGGGCCCATCACAGTGATGCTAGGAGCAGCAAAGAGAGGAAATTCCACAGTGCAAGTGCTTTTCAAGCCTCAGCTTAAGTCATATTTGCTACTGTTATTGGCCAACACAAATCAGATGGTCAAGCCCAGAGTCAGGGTGGGGAGAGATAATTGGGGGCTATTGCTGCAATAGCCCACCATAAATGGGGTGCATTATCAAAGGTGACAACTATAGCAGACTCTCTCACAGTAGTAGCAACTAGACATCTAATATTACAATATACATGAGTGACATTTTGAAGAAAAACCAAAATAACAAATTAAACCTTATAAAACAGCTTTTTTAAAAAGAAAGATTTTTTCAGATAAACATGTTACTAAGAATAGCTTCTATTTATTGGCTACCAGATGCTTGACATACATTTTCTAATTTCATATTTACAGAAAGTCTGCCATGTAGCAATTATTACTACTTTTGCATTGAAAGTAATTTGAGGGTCAGGGAGTTAAGTTACTTGTCCAAAGTCACATAGTTATGTTATGAAATTTGGATGTAAGCCAAGGACCTACTGAATATAAAGTCTGTCTTCTTTTCCTTATCTCTCCCTCTGTAGTGGAAAGAGTTTGGGCTAGAAAGCCAGCAACTGGATGCATTTTTGACTACACAGACTTTCTTCATGTAATCCACATTTTAACTGCTAAATTTCTCTAGACTCATTCCTCTACTGTCCATCTTGCCCACCTGCTCCTTAGTCCAAGCTGGTATCTTTTACCTAGATTATTACGGCAAGGAATACCAGAGGCACTTTTTCAAAATTTAAATCTGTTCATGTTCCCTTTCTTACAACTCTTTAATGGCTTCTGCACCCCTTTCTCTTTCGCTGTATCTTAGTTACAAAAATGTCACAAGACTCTGCAGGGTCTGGCCTCTAAGTACTACCTCTCTAACCTTTGTGCTCCAGACATAAGCCTTCCTTTAGCAATCAATAAATCAGTCAACTCAACCGATAAGCATCTTTTGATTGACTACTATGTATCTGTCCATGGGATCTGGTATACATCAGCAAACCAAACAGAAAAAAATTGCTGCCATCAACAGAACTTATGTTCTAGCTGAGGAGTCAATCAATACACAATAAGAATTACACTTAAATAAATTATAAATAATGTGAAAAAGTGTAAGTCTTATGGGGAAAAGAAAAAAGAATAATCGAGCCAGATAGAGCAGTACTGGAAGATGGATTAAAACAGGATGTAGTCTTATGGAAAACAGACCTCCATGAGAATGGAGATCTGATGTATGTGAAGGAGCTGGTAAGGAGGTAGCTGGTGGAAGGCGGCTGAAGGGTACAAGCCCGGCACGGGCAGAGAATGACAGAAATCCTACTGTGATGGACACCGTGTGGGTGGGGAGGAAATTGGTCAAGAAAGGTCAGAGGGATAATGGGGGCTGCAGGCCCAACTCTTCCTTATGTTGTTAGTTTCTACACCCACCCAGCTCTCAGTTCAAGTTGACTTCCCCTGGAACATCATCTTGATTAAGTCAAGTAAGTCACTCTACTGTAGGTTCTTATAGCACTATGTATTTCTCTTGTATTTTGTATTGCAGTTCTGTTTTACATTTTTGGCCTGCTTATTTTGTAATATTTTGACTTTCTACAAAGCTGTACGCTCTATGAGGACTAGAGCTATTTCTGTCTTCGCTTTGCCACAAGCTCCATAGTACGGAACACACTGTCAAAAACCTAGTATACGTACAATAAATTGCACTGAGGTAATCAGTAAACGCTTAACGTATTAAGCGCCTATTTTGGAGTGACATAGGAGAGTGAATTTGAATGAATCACTACCATGGGCCAGGCCTTCAGTTCTTCCATGTTAAATGGGCAGATGAACTGAGCTCTCTCCAAGATCATGTGTCGGTATATAACCTGGTGATCTGTGAGAAAGATTTATTTTATTGCCTTCTAATATATTAAAGATTGAATATAGTGCTACTTGTTCTAATGCATTTACAAAGAGATATTACTTATAAATACACTTTGTTACGGGCTGAATCATGTCCCTTCCAAAATTTGTATGTTGAAGTCCTAACCACCAGTACCTCAGAATGCGACCGTATTTGGAGACAGCCTGAAAGAGCTAATTAAGGTAAAGTGAAGCCTAATCCAGTATGACTAGTGTCCTTGTAGAAAGAAGAGATTAAGACACAGACAATACAGATCAAGGGATGACCATGTGAAGGCACAGCAAAAAGATTACCATTTACAAGCCAAGGAAAAAGGCCTCAGAAAAAAAACCAATCCTGCTGGTATCTTCATCTGGGACTTCTAGCCTCCAGAACTATGAGAAAATAAACTTCTATTGTTTAAGCTATCCAGTCAATAGTATTTTTAATGCTAGCAAACTAATACCCACTTTAAAAAATGTTTTGTTACGGGGTGCCTGGCTGGCTCATTCAGCAAAGAGTATGACTCTTGATCTCAAGGTCATCAGTTCAAGTCTCACGGTGTGGAGCCTACTTCAAAAAATGTTTTGTTAGGGGGTGCCTGGCTGGCTCATTCAGCAAAGAGTATGACTCTTGATCTCAAGGTCATGAGTTCAAGTCTCAGGGTGTGGAGCCTACTTAAAAAAATGTTTTGTTAGGGCACCTGGGTGGCTCAGTTGGTTAAGCGACTGCCTTCAGCTTAGGTCATGATCCCGGAGTCCTGGGATCCAGCCCCACATCGGGCTCCCGGCTCAGCGGAGAGCCTGCTTCTCCCTCTGACCCTCTCCCTTCTCATGCTGTTTCTCTCTCTCTCTAATAAATAAATAAATAAAATCTTTTTAAAAAATGTTTTGTTAAAGTTTATTCATCTTCACTTGTGATTTACAGTGACCTCTGATCTTCATTTGCCATACCCATGTTCCAACCCATATCTTAGGTATCAACTAAAAAAGAACTTTTAGAGAACCAATGTTCTACCAGTGGGGGGGAATTGAACCAGCAAAATTAGTGGTTTTCCTAAGACTTCTGAGTCAGCCAGATTTCTCTATGCATTACTACTGGCCAGGTGAACTGTCCAATCTCATGACCCTAGTGGACAATCTTGGGAAGAGTAAGTTCACAGGTCCTTAATGCTTTATAAATACATTTTGTACAAGAAACTTAAGACAAATAAAAAGTTCAAATGTAGCTATAATCATTTTATATTTTTAATATTTTCAGCATGAGGTAATGGAAAGGTGGGATTCAATTCTCTTTATGAATCCAGCAATAATTCTCCACAATGAAGTTTGTAACAATTCTGTTTGTTTGAAATAATTTAAATCTTGTATTTTGAATTTCTCTTTTGGTTGGAAATACCTTAACAGTCAAATTGGTTCAAAATGCATTGTAGATTATTCTTTCACAGTCACTATTCCTGTTTTATATTCTCATATGAAAATATTGAGTAGTATGAATTATTTTCAACCCTAAAATGAAATGTAGTTCTTTTTGAGTTACATTTCATACACAGATTATTATGAATAAACTAAGTTTTTATTGACATTAAATATGATTAGAAATTATTTGTTTTAGAAACAGTTTAAAACATTTGTTTTATTTTCATATCTGACTACTGACTGAGAATCTGAATACAAACTATGTCAATCCATTTATGATTAAAATTATAGATTTTACTAATATCTCTAATTGTTAGCACATTAATAATAACCTTTATTTAAAAGGAAATAATCACTTTTTCTCAGCTCTCTGAGAGGATTTGGAATGTGTTTGGGCTGAACTGCCTGGCAACTGCATGGAGTCGTATTAACCTGTATCTGGTTATATGTCTTATAAAGGTATAGTTTTCATTACTACCCTTTAGAATAGTCCCTGAGCAGTTTGTAAACTGACATCTAGGCTCCTTAAGGTTATGTACTACGAAAACTAGTTTTTGCCACTCATCTCTTATCTTACTGAAAATGCAGTTCCTATTTCTAAAATATACTTAAATATATTTTATTCACATAGTTGTATTTCTAAGGATATCAATAAAAGTCAAAAGATGTCTAATCTGTATCATCTTTGTGTTTAATAGTGACATGACTAAAAAACACACACTTACATGGAAGATTAATTTCATTAGCCAGTGAAAATGTGTTACTGCTGTACTTGTTACAGATTAATATCTCTTTAGAGCCACAATTCATACTCATTTAACTCAAAACTATTATGATATCCCAGGTTGCATATTGATCTTGAGGGAAGACTATTTTATCCAGGTTTATCCTTAGGATACATTCACTCTTTGCCATTTTAAGAAAGCTTTGATTGTGGCCAGGTCCCTTTCATACAAAAAAGAAATGATAAAATTCATGGTTTGCCAACTAGAAAAGAATGAAGTATATGCACTGAAGACAGAGAACATTTTCAACCATCCAAGAGGTAAAGAAGAAAATGACTGGATTGACTCCACTTAAGCAGTCAGAAACTGAAAGTGAAGGCATTTATGTTTTGTTTTGTTTTGTTTTGTTTTGTTTTAGGTTTTCCCAACATCTCTTCTCTCTTTTTCTGGTAAGAGCAGCTAAGTCCCATTTCAGGACATTGACACAACTGAATTGTGTATGATCTTCGTAAGACTTTAAATCAAGCCAAAGCATAGGCACTTAACCCAAGTAGGTGAATCAGACTGTCTGCTTGTTTGTGGAATATCTCCAGCCATTAAATATTGAGAGGAAAACCTCAAGAACAGACAGGAAAACATATTTTGTAATCTAGATGCTGTGAAAATAAGTAAATAGTAGTGGTAGTGCCATAGACTGAATGTATTGCCCCAAGATTCATATATGGAAACCTAATCTCCATGTGATAATGGGAAGTGGGACCTTTGGGAGGTGATAAATCATGAGGGTAGAGACGTTATAAGGGATTAGTGCTCTTAAGAGACCCTTGAGGAGCGCCTGGGTGGCTCAGTTGGTTAAGCGTCTGCCTTCGGCTCAGGTCATGATCCCAGAGTCCTGGGATCGAGTCCCGCATCGGGCTCTCTGCTCATTAGGATGACTACTTCTCCCTCTCCCTCTGCCTGCCACTCCCCCTGTTTGTGCTCTCTCTCTGTGTCAAATAAATACATAAATAAATAAATAAATAAATAAATAAATAAAATATAAAAAAGAGAGAGAGAGACCCTTGCACCTGCAGACATGTGAGGACGTCGTGAGAAGGTGGCCGCCTGAGTACCAAGAAGCAAGCCCTCACCAGGCATAAAATCTGCTGACATTGTGATCTTGGACTTCCCAGCTTCCAGAACTGTGAGAAATGTTTGTTGGTTAAGCCACCCAGCCTATGAAATTTTTGTTTTAGTAGCCCAAACAGACTAGGATAGATGGGTTAAATATAACTGTAGAATTCATTATGTACCTGATTAGAGTATTATGGATGAGAATGTAGTACAGTTTGAACTTCACTTTGTTTCTTCTCAAGGAAGTAAAGATTTTTTTGAATTACGGGGAAACAGAGCCTCAAATTAAGAGCAGAAAGTTTGGGAGCGCCTCCAGTACCGTGCCCCTAGCAGCAGCCAGTTCCATCCTCCCGAGCCCATCCTCCTCTCACCTACAGCTGTCCACACATGATGAATAGAGACACCAGCAGCTGTTAGCGAACAAGGTGGTAGGTGCGTGGATAAAGATTGAGCTAGACTGGGAGAGCATGTGATCAAATCACTGTTTGAAAACTGTCAGAGAAACATTGTAGGGAACAATGCAGGAACAAATTGTTGGCCTTTAGAAAGAATTGGTGCTGGTCATCAAAATCTACAGAACTTGGGTTCTAAAGTTCTCTAATACTAGAGTATTTATCTACCAAGGAGAAGTATATTGTAAAAATAGATCTGCCTGAATACACAGACTATGATTTTTTGTCCATTATATGTGGCAGCTTGGTAAAATTAATTTTTTTAATTTTTTTTAAAGATTTTATTTATTGATTTGACACAGAGAGAGAGAGCTCGCAAGCACAAGAAGGGGAAGCGGCAGGCAGAAGGAGAGGGAGAAGCAGGCTCCGCACTGAGCAGGGAGCCGGGGCTCAATCCCAGGACCCTGGAATCATGACCTGAGCCGAAGCAGATGCCTAAAGGACTGAGCCACCCAGGTGCCCCTAAAATTAATTTTTAAAAATTAAAAATCACCTCTGACTATAGAAGCTTCCACTATGTAAACATTATCATCTATTTTTTAAGAAACATGAAAATCCACTAACAATGCGTATTATGGTAACTATCTATTCTGGACTACTGAATTTCATAGGAAACCACAATAACCTAGCTAATGAAAAGAAAATGGAAATAAAACCAGAATCCTTAATCTTAATAAAGCATGAAACTGTCTATAATATTCCAATATTCCAAGGGCCAGGTGTGGTTCCCAGAGCACTTCTTGGGTATTTGAGGTGAGATTAAAAAGCAGTCACATGTCTTCACACAGCAAACTGGAAACGGCACCCTAAAGCTCACCACTGGCAACATGTTCACTGGCAGTAAGACCTGTCAGCTTTCTCCTTCTTAAAGTATGGTACTACAGAGCACGCCTCCCCATCCAAATTCCTCCTAAAGAAATGACCGTCCCTAGGGCGCCTGGGTGGCTCAGTTGGTTAAGCGACTGCCTTCGGCTCAGGTCATGATCCCGGAGTCCCGGGATCGAGTCCTGCATCGGGCTCCCTGCTCGGTGGGGAGTCTGCTTCTCCCTCTAACCCTACCCCCTCTTGCGCTCTCTCTCTCTCACTCTCTCTCTCTCAAATAAATAAATAAAATCTTTAAAAAAAAAAAAAAAAGAAATGACCGTCCCAAGAGGAAGCCTAAATATGTTCTAGAAACTTCAGCCCTGTATATGTTATTAAGTGAAAGGCTTATACCCATGTTTTTGTTTTTCAGTTCCAAATATTTGCCACTAATTCCCTTTAGCTTAGTATTATTTAGATTTTTACCACACTTTATGATTGATTGCAAATATCATGGGTAGTGTGTGAAGATCTGATCATGTTTCAGTAGGCACCTCTGCTGTTAATAGGTTTCACACATTGTTTCAAATTTGACTTTCAGCCTTTCCAACATCTTCACAAAGACTGAATACCATGAGTTACATCTGTAATTGTCTTTTTTAATACTTTTATCACATACCACTAAGCTGTCACCCCTTGAGTTCCCGTTCTTTTTATTTGGTTCGTAGCTTGACCATATTTTGTTATATTTATCAGAGCTCAGACTCCATCTGCCTGGTCTGTTTTCTGATCCAGTTGTGTCATACCTCTTGCTGTACTTCCTCATCTCAAGACACTATTATATCTTGTAGCTCTACCCTTTCATCTGACAAATGGTCCTTTATGATATTATACTTATCAGTAATGACATACTCCTTTGTTATGGAGATTTTGTTTATTATGTGTGCATTTTCCACAGATATTAAAATAATCGCAAATTTCTTTAACATTACTTTTGGGAAGACAATTCTTTTTTCTTTTTTTCTTTTTTTTTTTAATAGGCAACAGAAACACGAAACCTGAATAGGTTGGTTTTCTGTTAAATGTACTAGGCCAGGGGCACCTGGGTGTCTCAGTCCATTAAGCATCTGACTCTTGATTTCAGCTCAGGTCATGATCTCAAGGTCCTGAGACTGAGCCGCATGTCAGACTCCATGCTGGATATGGAGCCTGCTTGGGATTCTCTCTCTCCCTCCCTCTACCCCTCCCCACCCACACTCTCCCTCTTAAAAAAAAAGTGCTAGGCCAGTAAGAAACAAACCCGCTGTTGAAAATCAGTGCTATTGCTACTGTCATCTACATTCTGATTCATTGACTATTAATATGGCTATAGAGTAAACCCATTATATTTCTGTAAAATAGAATCCATTATTTTCTCTCAGAAAATTTCATCTAAAGTTCAAAATTTAACTACAGCTATAACTAACAAGGACAAATACCCAAAGCCATTAAGAAAATATGCAAGTGAAGTGAAAATGGAAAAAAAAAAAAGGTTTTAATTAAAATATGAGAAATGGATCATCAACTAATTTCTCTTGAATTTTCAGACTGTTAGATTCTGGACATTAAGTTGTTGAGGGTTTTTGGTTTTGTTTTTCTCTTAAAAAAGGGTAGAGAGAATGCTTTGGAATTAAGTCCCCTGTTCTCCAATTGTATTGTTCTAGCCACAGTAATGGAGAAAAGCTTGCTACTTTATTAAGGACAATGGAAATAACTCATACCTGGCTTCCACTTCCCTACCATTTCCTAACTTTTAATCATACCATTTAACTTTCCTGTTCCTGGCTTGTGCATATATAAGATGAAAGAATTTGAGTATTTCGTCTAGTCATAACACCCTGTGATGACATGACTTCACTACATTCACCTTTTCTATTTCTTCTTCCTTAACCTTAATTCTCTAAATATCTCAGTTTCTTTCCAACCCATTAATTTAGCTTTATTACTACTCTTCAAATTTATAAAGTTATATAATTTTAAATTAAAAGTAATGTATCATTGTGTGTGCCCCTCATTGGTAGAGGAAACCCACTTCCAGTATGTGTAACACGTAATACTGCCTTGTTCAAAAAAACTAATAGAGGATGATCACCTAACTAACCTGTTTATATATCTAGAAGGTGAAAGTCAGATTCATTAACCAACTGATCAAAGTTTTTAACTAATTGTTGGCAGCATAGAGAATGGAGTCCCTGACCTTTTATATACATTTATTACATTTCTTGCTATACATTTTCCCTTCTTTAGAATAATCTTTAAGTCGTTAATATTGTTAGGTTAGTTTTTGTAAAGCAAGTGTTCCTACTCTACTCTTGGACTAATGATTCATGGTCAACTTGTTGTGAACTATGACTCTGAGCCATTTTCTGCCAGATGTATGGATTATTTTTGTTTTCCTCTCCAGTGCAGAGCTGCACAATCGTCTCTACTGAACTACTTTCTGTATCTGATTCTGTATCTGTATCTTGTTATTCAACTATAGTTTCTTCTAATCTTTTTACCTTACTTAATCTTTCTGGGCCTCAGTTTCTTCATTTGCACAATAAGAGACTTTAGGTGGACTAACTCCTGAGGCACTCTTTACCTCCAAAACACTCCTTTCCAAGTTGGAACTAAATCAGTCTTTGACTCCTTAATGCCACTTTCAGGTTTAAAGAATATGTTCTGTATTTTATCATCCAGACACTTGATGAGAAGATAGACCAACACCAGGCCCCAAATCAACTTTTCCAGGACACCATTTGTCACATTCTCCTGAGTTGACACTAATGCATTGACCGCATCGCTATTGCTCATTTATTTTCTCTGCAAGTGTTTTCAGTTTGGGGAACATTTGTTGATGTTTTACAAAATTTCTGAGGTAGATTAATTTTATTTTTTGTATTTTTACTCCTTAAAAGCTTGCTTCTTCAAATCGATGAGGTTATACAGATTCATTTTATACATTCTTTTCTGAGACTTTAAAAAGATGGAAATGTTAGGTTAGTTCAGTTGTTAAAAAGATCAATATTCTATTAATTCTAAGAACACCAAATTTATCTAGTATTTAAGAATCAGAGACAAATGAACTATAATTATTGTCAGAGGTTTACAAAGCTTGAATTAATCTCATAAAGTAATTTAGTTTTATTTTGTCTTCTAGAACCTTAATAGAATTAAACAGACTAGATGTTTAAGTTTCATTATTTTTCTGCAAATAAACATTGTTATTTTCCAGTAACTTCATTTAGCCTTGCTATAGACTGCAATACCACACTTGCCTCCAGTCCTTTCAAAACATTTCCTTAATTAATTCAAATCTGTTTTGTTCCTTCTGTAAAATGTCTTTGAATAGAATGTGCTGTTCTGCTTCCAGGATTCTGTTTCTGTTGTCTCTAGAAAGAGACTATGATCTTAACTTTGCCAGCAGAGGGCACATACACATATCCTTCTTTGTTTCTTCTAATCTCCAAAAAGGAAATTAAAAAAAAAGAAAGAAGAAGCCACTTGCGAGGTTCTCTAATACCCACCTTATTTTAACGGAGTCTAATTTAAAAATAACACATCACCACTACCACAGAAAGATTTTTGTCTTAAAAGTCTAATGCTTGAGTGAAAACCAAAGGACACGCAGATACTGCTGTCAGTGAACCAGGACACGGGTTTAATATAGCTATTCTTGCTCTATAAAATTTGACTAGGACTGTCACTACTCCTTTTGTTCTGATAGTATTTTGGTCTGGCCTTTCTGCTCTTGCTATTCAATTCTGGTCCTAGAATAAGCAAAGAAGTAGTTGACTAATATTTATTTACATGTTTATTTATTTGTAGAATCAGCAAAAATTCTGAAAACTAATAATCTCTGTTTTAGCCTGAAGTTAATATAAATGCATTTGCAGAATTTTGAATGTAATTGGACAGCTAATTAAGTGTTTCTGTGAGAACAATTTTAAAGAAAAATAAGTTGGAGCAGAGTCATAAAAATTAGTCTGTTAACCATTTTGGTAAATGACTTAAGAATACTTGTGAACATTTTAATCTTCTGGCTGCTTCCAGTGAACTGATACAATGGTAGGATTTTTTACACTGTCAGCTAAATGAGCACAGAGGAGCATCTGTAATTTCAATATTATGCATATGCATCATGTAATTATCTAATTACAGATATGTTGTGCCTGCACACATCAAAAGGTTATGCTTTTAAAGTGGAAAAATGCTGTTGAAAAGCAGAAGTTAAAGACCCATGTGCTAATATCTATCTGCAGCAGAATAATTTTAAGTATTTTGTGTAAGCCGCTGTGCAGCCTGGCTTACACCGAAAGCAGTCCAAAGAACTCACAAATGGAAGCTCAGATGTTATACCAGCTTTTAAAAAATTCTAATGATTGAGGTCAAGATGATTGATAATCTTTACAGGTTTTTCCAAGTGTTAGTGTGTGGAACAAGAGTTACCATGATAGACAAATACCGTATGATATCACTTATATGTGGAATTTAAGAAACAAAACAAATGAACATAGGGAGAAAAAAAAAGAGGCAAACCAAGAAACAGACTCTTAACTATAAAGAACAAACTGATGGTTGCTGGAAGGGAGGTGTGCTGGAGGATGGGTTAGATGCATGATGGGTATTTAGGGGGACACTTGTGATGAGCACTGGGTGTTGTAAGTGATGAATCGCTAAATTCTACACTAGAAACCAATATTATACTACATGTTAACTAACTGGAATTTAAATAAAAATTTGGAGAAGAAAAAAAAGAGTCACCATGATATATTATTATTGAGATGTATAAATCAGTACACTTTGGGGCTTATTTTAAAAAGTTATTTGAACCTTAAATATGGAAAAATAATAAGAATGTAAGTACAGGGTTCAGTTCAAGGCTAAATTCTGCTATATTAAAAGTATTTTAGCATAATATAATTAATTATAGTAAGCGGAGAGACAAAGTTCCAGACTAAAGAAGTAAAAGCACTCTGAGAATATGAGAGTATTTCAGTTCATAAGGAGGTTTGTTTTTTTTTTTTTTTCCCAAATAGTCTTTTCCAAATGGGAATAAACTCCAATATTCCTTCCATAAGGAATTTTTGTTTGTTTGTTTGTTTTTTCACACAAGTCTTTTCCAATTAAGCCCAATCCTGATTGCAACCCTAATGGTAAAGTCACTGAGATTACAATTGATGATAACGAATATTTTATCGAGTCTAAAAATCTTAAGCAATGAAATTTTTTGACAGTTTTTAAATTTACGTATTTACGTAGAGCTTTAGCTAACATCTACATATATAATTATAGGTAATCATTATTAACTATCGGTTATTAAAAAGACCTAGTGCCCCGAGGCCCTTAGTATTTTAATGCTTTTGTCTTTCTCTTTGGTAAGATAGAGATTTTAATCAGTCTTAAAACATTGAATCTCTCTCACATCCAGGATCCGCAATGCAAGTAGAAAAGACAGAGAAATTGTAAGAACACAGAATAGTCAGGAAGGTTGAGTACCTCACAAAGAAACAGATTGTGCACCCTGAGTACATATGTCATGCACTGCTTCCTACTAAGCTGAGGAACATCAGGCTCAAACAATGCTTCTCTGGTACCAAAGTTTGCTTTTTCTCTCTTTGACCTCCTCTCTTTCTTCTTTTTCTTTCTCCTTTCTCCTTTTCTTTTCTCTTTCTCCTTTCTTTCATCTTTCTTTGCTAAACTGGATTTTAGTACCACAGGTTGCTGAATTTATATCTAATAGCTATACTTCATTTTACTCTAAAACCTGACCTCTATCATTGAATATTAATACGACAGGCCTACGGCATGCATTGAGCAGCAAGGTCTAAAGGAGGAGATAATAGGATTAGAACTCAGTGCTCCTAGTTTTTAGAAATTTGTATTATGGAACTGGTTAAAGCAATCGCTTTTTTTTTAAGATTTTATTTATTTATTTGAGAGAGAGAGAGAGGGCATGTCCTCATGAGTAGGGGAAAGGGCAGAGGGAGAGAGAGAGAATCTCAAGCAGACTCTGCGCTGAGTGGGGAGCCTGATACAGGGCTCAATCTTAGGACCCGGAGATCATGACCTGAGCCAAAATCAAGAGCTGGTTGCTCCACTGACTGAGGCACCCAGAAGTCCCAACAATCAACCTTCTTTTAGTCTCAGTTTACTTCAGTTCCAAAAACAAAACCTTGCTCTTATTTATATGGCCTAATTTAAATTGGTTGTATAACATTTTTCTTTTTTAATTTATACTACTCTGGCTCATACAGATATTTTCAAATGTGCAGCAATTGACTTCTCCCTTAGTAATAAGGAAGTTGAAAGAAACTTGTGGTTCCTTAAGGTATGAACTTACCAGGGTTTTTCCACCATGTGATTCATCCTGAAATAAAGAAAAGGAACCAGAACATAAACACTGATTACTGCACCAACTAAATGAATGCATTTAGCATTTTAACCATTAAATTTATTTTTTAAGTATTATTTTTCACATTTTCTTTTTGACCTGTCAGGTTGTGTGAACCATCAATTTAAAGGGGATAAATCAAGTCAACTAATACCTTTACCTGAGAGAGCTTGAAAAAAAAGAATAATTTCTTTAGTTGCCTGGGTAACTTTTCTATTAAGCATATTATTTTGAAGTGTTGTTCATCTTTGAAGGGAGTGGACAAAATGGGATATATTTATTTTGTCCTATGTCAAATTTGCTTTAGTGCAAACTAAGCCTGTTGTACTGAAATGCTTGTTTGATAGCCTCTATGGGATGATTTTGTGCTCATGATGAAACAGTACAATATATGTTATAATTACAATGTGATAAAGATCTTTACAAGAGATGACATGAATAAATGAGATCAGTTTATTACTTTTCTTCCTAAACAATGGTCAAATAAGAAAAATGTGGGTAAGAATGGGATTGTGATAAATACCGAATTCCTTCCCTTAGAGTCATCCATTTAATGACTTTCAGGGTACATTGCAAACACATGGAAGAGGAAGTGCTACATCTGTTGACAAGAATTTTTGATTAAAAAAAAAAAAACCACTAGTTTTTTATAGTTAAAGAAATGGAACCGGCTGAAGGCAGAGACAGGCATACTGGAGGTCACCAGGTGTAAATGAGCTTTCTGATGGCCGCCAGGTTCACAGAGATCTGCTACTTAAAAGGTAGAGAGTACATCTTGACAGAAGGGTGCTGTTGGCAGTGGTGGATAGGAGGTGTGATGATAAAATCTAATTAGGTGGCTGCTAGCAGGTTGGAAACAAAAGGAAGATCGTATCTATTCAGCAGCTAAAATGTGCTAATACCAAATTAGATGCTTAGTCAATATAACCACCTCTGCATGTGGTAAGTGCTTATACCTCAGAGAAGCAGTTAATTATCTCTCCTCAATTTACCAGCCTCCACTTGAAACCCAACTTTAGCCATATAGTTAATGCCCTATTTGAGGAAGATGTGGGTTTTTTCCCCTTTATGAAACAGAATCAATCTATTTCTTCCCCAGAGAGTGATATTTAATCACCCCCGTGTTATTAGGCTTATGACTGGGATTATGATTATTATTCTCATTTGCCTTGGAGGCCTTGTGCTTTCAAAGTCTTTATAGCAAATCTCATACTCATGTAGAAAGGTCCACTGATCACCAGTTCTCTAGCACCCTTTATCAAGTGGATTCTAAGGAAACTTTTTTATATTTCTTATCAGTGTATGGTCTTAAATTGCCTTTATTCTACACAGAGTAGATGCAGGCCACACATAAACACATTTCAATGTTTAATTATACATTTGAATCAACCCTATAAATCTGATAACCAAAAATTGACACACTGGTCAAGATTGTTGGTCATTTTTTATATCCTCCTGATTTGTTTAAATTTTAAAAACTGATGGAAATTATTTAAAGAAGATGGATAATATTGTCTGATGTCTAAGAATTTATGTAAACTTTCTTTTAAGTAAATCTAAGTACTTTATAGGCAATAAAAAATGTCAATATTCTAAGGTCCCTATTTGCTGAATCACTTTTGAAAAAATAATGTGTCAAGTGAAGTATATAGGAAAATGTATTATAACTTTTGTCAGTAAAATTTTTCTTGGCTAAGTCTTGATATATCTTTTTAAGTTTTTTTTTTAATTTAACAATTTAATTAATATTTATCTTAGCACCCATAAGACACTGTGCTAGTGAATTTAGGCATTTGGGGATATTAATATCTCAGTATTAATCACATTGTGCTAAGTGTTTTACATATATCTCATTTTTCCTCAAATAATCCCACAAGGTAAATATTACTATTATCTCTATTTGTTGATGGGAAAATTGAGACAGAGAAGTTAACTAATTTACCAGAGTCACAGAGCTTACAGATGATTTACCCCAGATTTGAACAGAAGTATAACTCCAGAGGCCGGTGTCTCGGTCGGTTAAGCATCCGACTCTTGAATTTTGTCTCAGGACATGATCTCAGGGTGGTGAGAAGGAGACCCGAGTCAGGCTCCGTGCTCAGCGCAGAGTCTGCTTGAGATTCTCTCTCTCCGCCTCTCCTTCTGCCCCTCCCCCAGGTCACATGTGCACATGTGCATGCTCTCTCTCTAAATAAATAAATAAAATCTTTAAAAAAAAAAATGAGTCTACTCCGGTCCCTTATCTATCCAGTGGAAAATATTTCCTATTTCTATTCCTATTTCCTGTTTTTTCTTAAAAAGATACGCTGGCTAACTGAACTATATGGTGCTTAACTGAACATAATAACAATAAAAAAAAAGATATAGAACTGTCTTAAACCAAAACCAAACCAAACCAAACCAAAACAAACAGAAAACTTGAAACATATTCACTGCTAGTCTAACTTGTTTGTTATGCTGTCTTTGGTAAGTAGTTTAAAAAGTCATTTACTTGCTCTAAAAACAAACAACAGCAACAAATCCCATACACTTTTCATGTTATTTGGGTAATGTAATACAGAGCAAAACTCTGCACTAGCAAGAACCAGGACTGGCTACATTAATTTGTGGTACCCAGTGCAAAATGAGGACAAACTATGGAGTTCCTTATTCAAAAATTATTAGAAATTTTAAGACAGAAACAGCTGAGTATTAAAGCAAACGAGAGTGCCTAGGGTAACGTGCTCAGTGAAGCCAATCCTGGCAAGAAATCGGCATTGATCATTAAACACCTTGTGCTGCATTATTTACATTTGAATTTCCTTCCAATAGCAGAGTGACCTGTGACCCAAAAGAGATTCCTTGGAGATACAAGAGACTGTGAAAAAGACTTTTAAGGTTTTGCCACTCCAAATAACCTTCATTTTCTTTCTTTCTTCTTTTTGTTTACATTTGTTTGCTTCAAAAACTTACATAAAAATAGGGATTTCCAAGGGCAATACAACTATGATCAACACTAAATCTTGTATCTTGTGCTAACCCCTTCCTGCCCCGATGGGATGGAAAACTGGTTTCTTTCTTTTTTTTTTTTTTTAATTTATTTTTTGACAGAGAGAGACAGTGAGAGAGGGAACAGAAGCAGGGGGAGTGGGAGAAGCAGGCTTCCAGCTGAGCAGCCAGCCCGATGCGGGGCTCGATCCCAGGACCCTGGGATCATGACCTGAGCCGAAGGCAGACGCTTAACGACTGAGCCAGCCAGGCGCCCCGGAAAACTGGTTTCTAACAGCATAGCTAGAATGTTGCACATTTCAGATGGCCAGAATTTTGCCAAGCTGCAAGGACTGTGACTTTATAAGCAGCAAATGTGTTTTGGCTTTTCTTTTATATGGCAGTTTTGTGGATAACATACACAAATTAGCTAATTAAAACAGGTAAGATGGTATTTGTTGAGTTATGCATTGCTGGGAAGACTAAACTAAATGACTTCGAAGATCCCCACTACAGTCGTAAGATTCTGTGCCTCTAACAGTGGAATGTTATCTGTCTGAGATGAGAACTGAGAATAGCACTCCTGTGACAAAAAGATGTTGAGTACATGGTAATGTCCTTGATTCAAGAATATGAGTGAGCAGGTGATTATATCCCAATTTCCTCCAAATTAGGGACAAAAAGTTGGAGATAAAAATGTATTTATTGCTGGCAAAGTAGTAAATGTACCTTGACCTACTACTGGTCTTTCCTACTCCCAACTAAACCAACATCCTCAGTCATACCCAGAGCAGGTGAACAAATACTGCTTTTCCCAGGAGGGCACCTTTGGGGAAAGAATCAGGGCAAGCTTTTGTGCTTCCTGCAGAGGAGCTGATCTGAAACCAAGAAACTAGGAAGGGCTGGGAGGGCACTTGTTTTCCTTGGGAAAATAAAGAAGGATGGGGGGAGGAGTAGAAATTACATTCTAATTATTCCAAAAGGGCAGAATTCCCATCTCATTAGTTCGCAGCAATTCTGGAAAAACACACAAGAGCTTGCCCTTCCCTCTCATTCCCTGCTATACTAAGGTTTGAAATGTCAATTTTTCATTGGAATTAGGATAGTTTGCATGGACCTAAACCCACAGTTACTTGGCACCAACAAGTACTGGGGTGCCTGCATATATGTGTTAGATATAGGAGGCTGTGTGACATCAGGGGTGAGGGTTTGGTCAGATGCAAGCTTTGGCATTAGGCCTGGGTCTGAATCCTGGCTCTCTAATTGATCAGCTGTATGGTATTTTGCATTTTTATGTCACATGTCCTCCCAAGTCTCAGTGTGTTTATCTTTAACCGTAGGATAACATTTTACTTATTAAATGTAACATGGATGGGTTTCTATATCTCTCCCTTCCTCACTCTTCAGTCTAGGTTACCCAGTTTGCAAAATTTAGCTTATATTTTTGCCTATTGAGATTACTCTTCAAATTTATCACAAATATAGTCCCAAGATAAATGGTAAACTTTCTAACATCATAAATTATCACGAAAATTAAGGAGGAAAAAATACTACATTACTAGAACCATCCATGACTTGCTCACTTTTCAGGTGGAAGATGACAAGGTTTTCAAATAAAAATGAATTATAAACTTTCTTAAAAGGGCCAAATAGTAAATATGGCTTTGCCAGCCATATGGTCACTGTTAACTCCGCCATTTTATTTCAAAACTATAGTACAGATCTTGGATACCAGCCCTTTATCTGTAGTGTCATTTGCAAATATCTTCTCCCATTCTGTGGGTTGCCTCTTTGTTTTGTTGACTGTTTCCTTTGCTGTGAAGAAGATTTTTATCTTGATGAAGTCCCAAAAGTTCATTTTTGCTTTTGTTTCACTAGTCTGTGGAGATATATCTTGAAAGAAGTTGCTGTGGCTGATGTCAAAGAGGTTACTGCCTATGTTCTCTTCTAGGATTTTGATGGATTCCTGTCTCACATTGAGGTCTTTCATCCATTTTGAGTTTATCTTTGTGTATGGTGTTAGAGAATGGTCGAGTTTCATTCTTCTGTATATAGCTGTCCAATTTTCCCAGCACCGTTTATTTAAGAGACTGTCTTTTTCCCAATACATATTTATTCCTGCTTTGTCGAAGATTATTTGACCATAGAGTTGAGGGTCCATATTTGGGCTCTCTTTTCTAACTCAACACCCAAAAAACAAATAATCAAGTGAAACAATGGGCAGAAGACATGAACAGACACTTCTCCAAAGAAGACATACAAATAGCTAACAGATTCATGAAAAAATGTTCATCATCATTAGCCATCAGGGAAATTCAAATCAAAACCACACCTTACACCAGTTAGAATGGAAAAATTGACAAGGCAAGAAACAACAAACGTTGGAGAGGTTGTAGAGAAAGGGGAACCCTCTTACACTGTTGGTGGAAATGCAAGTTGGTACAGTCACTTTGGAAAACAGTGTGGAGGTGCCTCAGAAAATTAAAAATAGAGCTACCCTATGCCCCAGCAATTACACTCCTGGGTATTTACCCCAAAGACACAGACATAGTGAATAGAAGGGCCATATGCACCCCAATGTTCATAGCAGCAATGTCCGCAATAGCCAAACTGTGGAAAGAGCCGAGATGCCCTTCAACAGATGAATGGATAAAGAAGATGTGGTCCATATATACAATGGAATATTACTCAGCCATCAGAAAGGATGAATACCCAACTTTTACATCAACATGGATGGGACTGGAGGAGATTATGCTAAGTGATATAAGCAGACAAAGCCAATTATCATATGGTTTCACTTATTTGTGGAACATAAGGAATAGCATGGAGGACATTAGAAGGAAGGGAAAAATGAAGGGGGGGAAATTGGAGAGAGAGATGAACCATGAGAGACTATGGACTCTGAGAAACAAACTGAGGGTTTTAGAGGGGAGGCAGTGGGTGGATGGGTTAGCCCCATGATGGGTATTAAGGAGGGCATGTACTGCATGGAGCACTGGGTGTTATACGAACAGAATGAATCATGGATCACTACATCAAAAACTAATGATGTATTGTATGGTGACTAACATAACATAATAAAATAAAATAAAATAAAAATAAAAAAATAAAAACACTACAGTACATAAATGAATGGACACACCTGTGTTTCAACAAAACTTTATTTACAGATTCATATTTGCCTGATCCATGGTATAGCCATTAAGTATATTGAAACTAAGATAAAATGTTAGTTGTATTAGCTTATTTTTCTATCAGTGAAAATCTTCTTGAATACAGTGTATATAACACATGGCCACAGAGAAAAACTATTATATATCTGCGCACTGAGAGTTGAGTATGTTCCAGAGTGTCTAGATTCATCTCTTGTATGCGTATGTCCCGTTGTTCCAGCACCATTTGTTAAAGACTATCCTTTCTCTTTTGCATTGTCTTTGCTCCTTTATCAAATATCAATTTCTGTGGGTCTGTTTCTTGGATCTCTAGTCTGTTCCACTGATCTATTTGTTTATTCTTTCCCCAATACTACACTAATTTTATAGTAAGTCATGAATGAATGCTGTAGTTTTATATTATAGGTCTTGAAGTCTGGTAATATCAGTCCTCCATATTCATTCTTCTTCTTAAATATTGTGTGGCTGTTCTGGGTCTTTTGACTCTTCATATAAACTTTAGAATCAGCTTATCAATATCCACAAAATAGCTTGCTAAGGTTTTGACTGGGATCTTATTGAACCTACAGATCAAGTGGGGAAGAACGAACATCTTAACAATACCAATCTTCCTATCCATGAATATAGAATATCCCTTCATTAATTTAGTTCTTCTTTGTTTCATTTATCAGAGTTTTGTAGTTTTCCTCATATAGATCTTATACATATTTCGTGAGATTTATAGCTAAGTATTTTACTTTTTGATGTTAATGTAAACAACACTGCATTTTTAATCTTAAATTTCATATGTACATTGTTGGTATATAGGATGATTGACTTTTTAACCTTGTATACTGCAACCTTGCAATAACTGCTTATTATCTCCAGGAGTTTTTGGTCAATTCTTTTTAATTTTCTTCACAGATAAGCATTTTTTTTTCCTTCCCAATCTATACATCTTTTATTTCATTTTCTTGTCTTATTGCACTAAGCTAGAATTTCCAGTACAATGTTAAAAAGCAGTGGTGAAAGGAGATATCCTTGCCTTTTTCCTGATCTTAGTAGGAAAGCTTCAAATTTCTTACTGTTAAGTATGATGTGAGCTGCAGAGTTTTTGTAGATATTTTTTATCAAGTTGAGAAAGTTCTCCTCTATTCCTACTTTACTGAGAGCTTTAATCATGAATGGGTATTGGATTTTGTCAAGTACTTTCTACATCTATTGATATAATCATGTGATTATTCTTCTTTAGGCTGTTGATATGATAGATTACATTTATTGATTTTTGAATGTTGAAGTAGCCTTGCATACCTGGGAAAATCCCACTTGGTTTGGTTGATAATTTTTTTATACATTTTGGATATGATTGGCTCATATTTTGTTGAGGATTTTTGCATCTATGTTCATGGAAGATATTTTTCTTTACATTCAATGTCTTTGTCTGGTTTTGAGTTAGGAAATATTCCTTCTGTGTTTCTATCTAAAGATATTGTAGAAAATTGGTTTAATTTCTTCCTTAAATATTTGGTAGAATTCACTGGTGAATTCACCAGTGAATTCTACCAGTGAACCCGCCTGATTTTGGTGCTTTCAGCCTTAGGTTATTAGTTATTGATTCAATCTCTTTAATAAACATAGACCTATTCAGATTGTCTATTTCTTTTTGTCTGAGTTTTGACAGATTGTCTCTTTCAAGAAATTGGTCCTTTTTGTCTAGGTTTTCAAATTTGTGAGCATAGCTTGCTCATAGTATTTCTTATTATGTCCATGGGATCTTCAGTGATATGCTCTCTTTCATTTCTCATATTGATAATTTGTGTCCTCTTTCTTTTTTTCTTTGCATGGCTAGATGCTTATTGTTTTTAGTGATCTTTCTTTTCAAAGAACCAGCTTTTGGTTTTGTTGATTTTCTTTACTGATTTCCTATTTTCAATTTCATTGATTTCTGCTCTAATTTTTATTATTTATTTCTTCTGCTTACTTTAGATTTAATTTACTCTTCTTTTCTAGTTTCCTAGGTGAAAACTTAGATTATTGACTTAGATCTTTTTTCTTCTCTAATATATGCATACAATGCTATATATTTCCTTCTAAGAACTGCTCTTGCTCCATCCCACAAATTTTGAAAATTCATGTTCTAGTTTTTATTTAATTCAAAATAATTTTTAACTTTTCTTAAGAGTTCCTCTTTGATTCATGTGTCATTTAGAACGATGAAATTAGTTTCTAAGTATTTGGGGATTTTCTAGCTATCTGTGCAATTGACTTCTATTTTTTTTTTTAAGATTTTATTTATTTGACAGATGGAGACATAGTGAGAGAGGGAACACAAGCAGGGGGGAGTGGGAATGGGAGAAGCAGGCTTCCCGCCAAGCAGGGAGCCTGATGTGGGGTTCTATCCCAGGACCCTGGGACCATGACCTGAGCCGAAGACAGACGCTTAATGACTGAGTCACCCAGCGCCCCAAATTGACTTCTATTTTAATTCTACTGTGGTCTGAGAACAGATATTACATGATTTCTATTCCTTTAAATTTGTGAAGGTGTGTTTATGTCCCAAAATGTTGTCTATTTTGATGAATGCTCCATGTCAGCTTGAAAAGAATGTGTATTTTGTTGTTGTTGAATGAAGTAGTCTATAGGTATCAATTATATCCAGTTGAATGATGATGTTGTTGAGTTTGATCATGTCCTTATTGAATTTCTACCTGCCAGATCTGTCCATTTATGACAGAGGGGTGTTGAACTCTCCAACTATAATAGTGGATTCATCTATTTTCCCTTGCAATTTTATGTTTTTGCCTCACATATTTTAATGCTCTGTTGTTAGGTGCATACACATTGAAGACTGTCACATCTTCTTGGAGAATTGACCCCTTTATCCTACGTGATGCCCCTCTTTTTCCTTTCCAAAAATTTTCTTTGATCTGAAGTCTGCTCCCTCTGAAATTAATATAGCTGCTTCAGCTTTCTTTTGATTAGTGTTGTCAATGTATGTTTTTCTCCATCCCTTATGCTTTTAATGTATATGTGTCTTTATATTTAAAGTTGGTTCCTTATAAACAACATATAGTTGGATCTTGTTTTCTGATCAACTCTGACAATCTGTCTTTTAATTGATGTATTTAGATCCTTGACACTTAAAGTAATTATTGAAACAGTTTGATTAATATCTACCGTACTTCTTACTGTTTTCTATTCATTGCCCTAATTCTTTGTTCCGGTGTTTGTCTTCCACTCTTTTTCTGCCTGTTTTTATTTTAACTGAGCAATTTATATGATTCTATTTTTCTCCCTTCCTAGCATGTCAGTTATACTGCTTTTCTTACTTTCTTCAGTGGTTGCCCTAGAATTTGCAATATACATTTGCAACTAATCCAAGTTTACTTTTAGATGTCGCTATACTGCCTCACGGGTAGTGCATATGCTTTATAATAACAAAATAATTCTAATAACTCATTCCTGTCCTTTTTATCATTATTGCCATTCATTTCACTTATAGCAAGCATACATAACATATATTATATATAAGGTATGCACAAACACATAAATAAATACATAATCAAATAAAAAATATATATTTATATATATAACAATTATTGTTGCTATTATTATTTTGAACAAACCAATATCTGTTAGGTCAATTATGAATAAGAAAAATAGAAGCTTTTATTTTACCTTCATTTATAATTTCTTCAATGCTCCTTTTTTTATGTAGATCTGAGTTTCTAACCTATATCACTTTCCTCTTCTCTGACGAACTTCTTTTAGTATCTCTTGCAATGCAGTTCTACTGGCAACAAATTCTGTCAATTTTTGTTTGAGAAATTTTTATTTCTTTTTCACTTTTTTCTCTCTAGCTTTATTGAGATATAATTGACAAATAACATTGTGTAAGTGTAAAGTGTACAATATGATGATTTGACATCTATCTATATATCTATCTATATATAGTAAAGTGATTACCATATTAAGGTTAGTTAACACATCCATCACCTCGTATGGTTACTTCCTTCTTTTTGTGTGTGTGTGATGAGAACATTTAAGGTCTATTCTCTTTCACTTTTGAAAGAATTGTGCAAGATATAAAATTCTTAAAACTTTAAAGATTTCACTCCACTCTCCTCATGCTTGCATGATTTTTGAAGATAAGTCAGATGTTTTCTTATTTTTGCTCCTTTATAGGTAAGGTGGTGGAGGGCAGGGGTTGTGGCTACTTTCAAATGTTTTTTCGATCTTGATTTTTCTCCACTTTGAATATGATATACTCAGGTGTAATTTATTTGGCATTTATCCTGCTTGGGATGTTCTGGAATTTCTGCATCTGTAGTTTCATGTCTGACGTTAATTTGCGGAAATTTTCAGTTATTATTGCTTCAAATAATTCTTCCGTTCCTATCATTCATTTCCCTTTTTGGCATTCCCATTATATGTGTTTTACACCTTTCATAGTTATCTCT
Source organism: Neomonachus schauinslandi (assembly GCF_002201575.2). NCBI lineage: Eukaryota > Metazoa > Chordata > Mammalia > Carnivora > Phocidae > Neomonachus > Neomonachus schauinslandi. The sequence goes on along the minus strand of NC_058404.1, from coordinate 130,430,305 downwards.
CAGTTATTGAATGTTCTCTTCAATTTTTTCCATCATTTTTCCTCTTTGCTTTTCAGTTTGGGAAGTTTCTGTTTAAGTATTCTTAAGCTCAGAGATTCCTGAGGCGCCTGGGTGGCTCAGTTGGTTAAGCAGCTGCCTTCAGCTCAGGTCATGATCTCCAGGTTCTGGGATCAAGCCCTGCATTGGGCTCCCTGCTCAGCAGAGTCTGCTTCTTCCTCTGCCTCTCCCTTATGCTCTCTCAAATAAATAAATAAAATCTTTTTTTTTAAAGATTTTATTTATTCATTTGAGACACAAAGATACAGAGAGAGAGAGCATGAGCAGGGGGAGAGATAGAGGGAGAGGGAGAAGCAGACTCCCTGCTGAACCAGGAGACAGTCGCAGGGCTTGATCCCAGGACGCTGGGATCAAGACCTGAGCCGAAGGCAGACACTTAACCATCTGAGCCACCCAGGCACCCTAAATAAATAAAATCTTAAAAAAAAAAAAAGAAAGAAAGGAAGAAAGCTCAGAGATTCTTTCCAAAGCCATGCTCAATATTCCAATGAGCCCGCCAAAGACATTCTTTTCTGTTACCATGGTTTTATCTCAAGCATTTCTTTTTGGCTCTTTCTTAGAATTTTCCATCTACATTACCTCTCTGTTCTTGCATGTTGTCTACTTTGTCTATGAAAAGTCTGAGGCTATTAATCAGATTTTTAAAAATTACTGGTCTGGTGCTTGCTTCGGCAGCACATATACTAAAAATTACTGGTCTGATAATTCCAACATTTCTGCCACATCTGGCTTTCATTCTGATGTTTGTTCAGTTCCTTCAAACTGTGTTTTTTGTCTTTTAGTATGTAATCTTTATTTGCTAGCTGGACATGATGTGCCAGATAAAAGGAACTGGGGTAAATTGGCCTTTAGTGATGTGGTGGTCAGGAGTGGGAGAGAAGGAATATTTTTTAGTCCTATGATTCATTTGCAGTATTTTAGTGATCTTGTGTCCCTGAAACTATTTTCTATGAGCTTCACAAATACTCTCTGTATTGTTCACCCCCTCAGATAAGCCAGGATGTCTAGAAGTGGCTGGTGTCGTATATTTTCTGTATTTCAGGTCACTTGGTTTCTGATAAAATCCCAGTAGGTTAAGCTCTGGTAAAATAGTGTCTTGAGGGAAGGCCTTGCTAAGAAGAACATAATGTTTTGATGTATTTCAAAATTTTGTCTTTCTGATTCCCTTGCCAAAAACATAAGGGGATTTTTCTCTGATAATCACTGTGAGAACCAGAGAGAGCTATGGGAGTTAAAACTCACAAGTGTGAGAACCCTCCTATGGCTGGGTGCCCCTGGAGTTTTTAACTCACAGACTTGTCCACTCTGATCCTCTAGCAATTCACCAATTACAGTGTAGTTTTTCCTACCCCAGCATTGGTTCCTGCAAAGGATATTACTCAGGGATTTCTGCTTCACTAAGTTGTGATTCTCTATACCCAGCTTGTTTGTTTCTCTAATTTTGGGGGCAGTGGTTTGCTCTGTGACCTCACTTCTCTGGCACATCTAAGAAGAGATGTTGTTTTCAGTTTGTTCAGCTTTTTACTTGTTAGGATAGTGACAACCTCCAATCTCTTTACTTGTGGAACTGAAAAGCAGAAGTCCAAAAGTAGTTTTAACTCACAAAGCAGGTTTATTATGACAAAATTTAAAATAAAAGATACCTGAAAACAGATTTTTAAAACCAAATGGCTCAGTGCCACCCCAACTTCAAAATCTTGAAATTTCATTTTCAGTTGAATGTCATCTGCATTTGCTAATTTGCTTTGTATCAGGCTTATTGTGGCCATATATAACTATATTCCAACATTTAAATCTAAACTGTTCTCTCTCTAGTGATTTATTTTGACTGTTTTTCTTTAACCAAATAATTAATCAAATATATGATTCTAATTGATTTTAGAGCATATTGGTTAAAATAATTTTCAATATTTTTTATTAAAGACTATAACCCTATAATTTCTAAGGTTTCTCTTTCCAAGAATTTAACAAACATTTTTACTTTATGCTCAGGTTACAATTAAATGTGCTAAAAACAAGGAACAATTTATATATGTACTAAAATTTTTAAAAACCTAGAAAAAAATTTAGTAAGTACTTAACAAAGCACATCTCTGAATTATACACTATAATAAATATAATTTACATGATAGAATTTATATTCAAGTTGAAGAAGTATAACTTTATAATTTACATAAAACAAAATTTTAAAAATTGAAGTAACTTGTACACAGCGAGGGTATGTTACAGTGTCCCTTTCCCTTACCACCATCTAGGGAACCAGAAAAAAAGTGGAAACAAAGTGCTTGCAGGAGACAGCAATGGTAAGGATCTTTTTTCTTGTTTTATCAAAAAAGAAGACAAAACCATTTCCTGCCCTTGTTCATATACAATTATGCACATAAATACATACAGCCAATAAAGCAGCTGTGCTTTCTGTTTTCTATATTTACTTATTATTAAATACTTTGTCTTCATTGAAAGATACTTTTTTGTATTAAGAGAGTTAGGTCAAGTCGGTTTAGGTGTTTTCAGTAATAGTTTTCAACAACACACAGTTCTTTGCAGGAAAGGAATATGCAAAACTGATAGAACAAGCATGGAACTGATAAAGAAGAGAAGATGTGTCATCGCCATCATGAAAAACCTCTTTGAAAGACAGTTATGAGTCCATAAAATATGAGAAAGCAGAGTTCCTGGTCTCTAGTAGCATCAAGTAAATAACAGAGGTTGTGCTTTAGAAAAATCCTTGATGGGTGACTTGGAATTCTTAATACAAATTCAAGTACGTCTGATGGCTCTTAAAGGCTCATGTAAAATAACGAGAAAACTATAATTCCATTGTCTGGGAAAATCCTGTTTAAATTAAGTAGAACATTGTGCTTTGCTTTATCCTTTACTCAATCATTTTCAGCTTCTGAAGGGTGGGGGGAAGGGTGGGTGGCAAAAGAGGTATAAAAATACATAGGTCTTTTGTTCACCCCTCATTGATCCTTCAGGTTGCTCATGATAACGCATTTATATCTTTGTCCTTGGCTTCATATGCATCCACAAAAGCTCTAAATCTCCCTGATAATCTTAATTAGGGGCTCTTCAAAAATAATCCCCATTTTAACATCCATCCTACTGAAGCCTCTACTGATAAGTACACAACAAAAACTTACATAAGAAAATATTTTTATATATGAAAGAAGAAAAACAATTTGTGAAAGGAAGATGAAAACTCCTTATTGAAAAGGAAATTTTATCCAATGTATATTAAGGCAGAAATTTTGATGTACTTTGAATTATTCAGAAAATTACTGCATGGAATGGTTTCAGGATGAGTTGAATAATGGAAGTAAGCAAAGAAAAATAGAGCCCAAAAGTGTTTATTTTTGGAAAAGACAAAGAAAAAACATAAAATTTTGCAGGCAAATGTAAATTTAAAAATCAGGTTTTTGACATATTGAGATTTATAATTTTGAGTAAGAAAAATAAATATATATAGCTGATAGAAGGATAAAAGATAGATAGATGATAGATAGATAGATAGACAGATAGATAGATAGATAGCCAGCATGGTCAGTCATAGCCAAATATCCAGCAATGATAAAAGAACAATGTAGGGATTGAAGTCTAAACAATGTAATATTTCTTATTGATGCCCTAAACATACATTTATGTTAGGTTTCCAAGAAGAAAAGTAATTATTGGTCTTCAATACCTATAAAGTGATGATATTAATAGTATAATCCCTCACTGGAATTACAAAGTCTCGCTTCTCTCTTTGATTTGAAACAATGGACAAATTACTAAGACTTTTGGCCATACAATTTCTCCATTATGAAAGTTGATAATATTGGGACGACGGGGTGGCTCAGTTGGTTAAGCAACTGCCTTCGGCTCAGGTCATGATCCTGGAGTCCCGGGATCGAGTCCCACATTGGGCTCCCTGCTCGGCAGGGAGTCTGCTTCTCCCTCTGACCCTCCCCTCTCTCATGCTCTCTCTCTCTCATTCTCTCTCTCAAATAAATAAATAAAAATATTTAAAAAAGAAAGTTGATAATATTGACTTTCTTGCAGAAAATATGAAAATTAATGAGATAATAATCCTGATTCTAAGGTTGAGATAGATGTCAAATGTCACATTACTTACTATAATGAGGATCAAAATGTTGGACCTATAAACGGAACAAATCACCTTTGCTCAACTGAATGAAAAATCACTAACCTATCATCTAAAAATTTTCCCCAATTTCGTACAACTATGGAATTGTTATTTTTAAGAGAAATTCCCTGTATAATTGAATTATATATAAATTAGAACTAAAGCACATGCAGAGTTATTTAATGAGTATTAACCACATACCTTCAACTAAGTGTTCCTTATCACAGAAGACATTTATTACATTATTACTTGTAGTCTCATGTGTGCCTAATTGCTCTAATACCATTTAATACACCACTGCCAGTGGTTATTGACAAGTAAATAACCATAGGGCATCACTTTCTTTTGAATAAATAAATAAATAAATGAATAATGATAAAACTCTAACACCTACCTAGCACATAGCAAGCACTCTTAAAGTGATGGCTATTATACTTGCAAGGCACTGTTCTGAATAATCTGTTAAAGCCTAAGAAATATTTACATATACTCTCTTATTGAATCTTCCAATAATCCTATTTGGGGAGTGTTTTATTATTACTACTTTATAGATGAGTAAACTAAGACATAGGGAGGTCAAGTAGCTTCATCAATGTATTAGGGTTCTTCAGAGTAACAGAACCAATAGGATCTGTACAGAGAGAGAGAGAGAGAGATTTATTCTGAGGAATTGGGTCACATGATTAAGGAGGCTAAGAAGTCCCACCGTCTGCTGCCTGCAAGCTGGAGACCTAGGAAAGCTGGTGATATAACTCAGTTCAAGTCCAAAGACCCGAGAACCAAGGAAGCCAGCGGTATAAGTACCATCTGAGGTCAAGAGAAGATGACGTGGGATATTCCAGTTCATCTATGAGGCAAAAAACCAGGGGCAAATTTCTTCTTCCTCCATCTTTTGTTCTTTTTCAGGCCCTGAGCAGATTGGATGTTGCCCAATCACACTGGGGAGAGCAATTCACTGAATCCATGAATTCAAGTCCTAACATCACCTGGAAACACCATCACAGACACACCCAGAAATAACACTTAATTTTAGTATCCAGTGGCCAGTCAAACTGATGTATAAAATTAATCATCACAACCAAAGTCTCCCAAATAACTGTCAGACTAAGATTTGAACACAGGTATTCTTTTTACAAAGTCTGGGCTCTTAACCCTCATGTTCAACTGCCTTTGGCATGTATAGCATATAGTTTGATTCAGCATCTTCATGTAATCTGTTCATTTCTATGATTTAGCAAATATTAAATATGCAAATTTAGAAAAACATTAATAATACATGAACTACATAATATTTTCAGAAATATCAGGCTCAGTATGATGTCCATTAAATATTATTTAAAATATCATTAAATATTTTATTATATATTTATAACTGAATAATTTAAATATCTTTACATACGTAAGAGAATTACGATTTACTTAATGTATGAGAAGATTTGAATAACACTTTTACTGAAAAATAACCTCTGTGATCGGATCAAAATACTAGCAGCAAAACCATTTTCTACAAACCTTTTGTGGATAGATTTCTATATGGAAAATATTTGAAAAATATGGCATAGAGCTTGATGTCCCTCCCCCAAACTGCCTTCTTGTAGGTGTGCCCTTCTTCGGGATTCTAGAACTTTGAGGAACAGTTTAAACCTAATTTTAGACTAAACATACTATTTTATAATTTGTAAACTACCCCAAATATTATAAATTATAGATCTATATTATAGAAAAAGGAAACTACACAGACATTATTATAGCATACAAAAATATTTGCCTTATAATTGCAAATACTGTTCCGTTATTCTGACAAGTTGATTTTGAGCTGCCTCTATTACTGACAATAGTGTACCATTTTGGTCAGTTTTCACTAAATATAGCAGCTCAATTTTTTTTTTTTAGATTTTGTTTACTTACTTGAGAGAGCGAGAGAATGGGGAGTGGCAGAGGGAAGGGAGAGAATCTCAAGCAGACTCCCCGCTGAACTGAGAGCCCAACACAGGGCTCGATCTCACAACCCTGAAGTCATGATGTGAGCCAAACCAAGAGTCGGATGCTTAACTGACTGAGCCACCCAGGCGCCCTATAGTATCTCAATTTTTATGTCCTGGTTTCATTCTATCTTCTCTTTTGCCCATATGTTTTTTCTTTTCTCTGTTAATGCTGGTAACATAAGAATAGTGTACCCAAATAATTTTTCTTTAACACAATTATCTGGATATGGAAAAAAAATAACCCTTAAGTGCCAAATTAGCTCATCTTGCCTTGCCCAGCAGTCTGGTTGAGGTGGGACACCTGTAGCCTATAAACCATTCTACAACTGTGCATTGAGTATCTACTCTGAGCCAGGAAATGGAACAGTCAAGCCAATATTTTATGATCTGTTTCTAGCAAGTTTTGTATTGCCATATAAATTCTTAAGTTTCACAGCTACTTTAGAGAACTTGAGGAAGATCAGTTGTATGAAGGAACAGAGAGAAATTCCTGAATGGGGTTATAAGAGGTGAATAAGGACAGACAGCATGTCTGTACAGATGGGGGAAATGAAACACAAGTAAGTGACACCTTGCATAGTAGATTTACAATTAAAATATTAAGGTCATGCCTATTATAATGCATTTATTAAGCAGCTACTAAGTGCCCTTTTTTCCCCAGCAGGTGTTATGAGATATCAAGTGCATACAATTTTGTTTGTGAAATGGTTTCCTTGGATACATACAATCCTGACAACTGATTTGAATTTAAATTCATGAACACCATCTAACCATATTTCCTTAACAAATTCTCTTTCCCAATCTTTAGTTATTAGGTTTTTTAATCCAGTGCTTATGGAAACCTTAGCACAAATTTTTTATGGCAACCTATTACAGGAAACAGCATGGCCTTATAGTCGGATAACGTGGTCTCAAACTTAGCTTCTCCATTTTCTAGCTCTGTGACGATCTCAAAGAAGTAAAATAACCCTCATCTCAAAAATATAGCTAATAATAGGTACTCCATCTGGTTGTTATTAGAATTAATAAGAATGCACATGTAGTGAGCCCAGGAAGTATCAGTCCCTCCCATACCTAAATATTTCAACATGGAATTCAAGATGTACTGTTGGATATGTTATATATTTTGAAATACATATTTTCTTGGAGAAGCAGCCCAAGAAATAAATGATGTAAGAAAAATCCAGAGGAAGATGCAGGGCAGTCAGAGAGCAGTCAGCTTTCTATTCTGGGATCAGCGAGAGGTGGGCCTTAATAGTTTCTTCCACATTGTGCTTTTGCTGAAGAAATACTTAGCATAAAAATGGTCTGGATTAAGGCAGATACAGGCTTCCCTTACAGTTGCTCTTGGGCAGAACTGTTTGAGTGGACTTGGAAGCCCCAAATTCTAAGGAGATTAAGCCAGTGGAAATAGACCTGATCAGGCACTGGTTATCTCCTCGTATCCAGAGGACAAGCCTTATTCACAGTAATGCAGTTTCTGATGACGTTCATTTTTTTCCAGTTTTACTTTAAATTGATTTAAATAACAAAGTGATAACCATGGGCATGAGCCTAGAGATCGTCGTATCCAGGAAAAAAATGTAAAAGCATAGCCACAGCTGATGTTTGTCATGGGGATTTAGGGAAAATCTGTGACACGGGACTTCTGAAGATGACCTCCATCCCAAGGCGGCCAGCATCTGTGTGATTGCATTTGAACGCAAACACCTGTAACATTTGGGTGGGTCTTTACCACCAGCTTCTAGTATAGAAGCTATTGAAATCAAGAGAACTCATATTTTTCTTCTCTTTCCAATTTAAGTCTTCCTTAAATGAGGGAAAAAAGGGAATTGTTTACTCCTTAGCATCTGTTATTTTTTCTGCCCTAAGGCCTGACTGCCTCGTACTCCCTAATAAACAAAGGAGATTTTATTGACCAGTTCATTTTCAAAGAAACTTAAAAAGGCATTAAGCAATCAGTTCTCACATAGTGTCCTCTTTGGGTCTCATTCACTCTTGTGTCAGAGAAGAGCTTGAACCCACTATTCACATAAAAACATACTCATTCAGGAAATAGACAGTATTGCTTTATTTGCTGATATTTACCAACTTAGTAGGATTCACAGATATTGTGTCCCCTACTGGATGTTTTTTCTTACTTTCCTTCTTCCTTTCTCTTTTTAGTTTTAATATTTTAAATTTTATAATGGTTAAGGTTTACTTACTTTCATATATGTGTTGTCTTAAATTTTTTGGAGAAAAGGTAATTCAAAATCTCACAAAGAAATTAATATGCGGGCGCCTGGGTGGCTCAGTTGTTAAGCATCTGCCTTCAGCTCAGGTCATGATCCCAGGGTCCTGGGATCGAGCCCCACATCGGGCTCCCTGCTCAGCGGGAAGCCTGCTTCTCCTTCTCCCCCTCCCCCTGCTTGTGTTCCCTCTCTCGCTGTCTCTCTCTGTCAAATAAATTAATAAAATCTTTTTTAAAAAAATGGGACGCCTGGGTGGCTCAGTCATTAAGCATCTGCCTTCGGCTCGGGTCATGATCCCAGGGTCCTGGGATCGAGCCCCACATCAGGCTCCCTGCTCAGCGGGAAGCCTGCTTCTCCCTCTCCCAGTCCCCCTGCTTGTGTTCCTGCTCTCGCTATCTCTGTCTCTGTCAAATAAATAAATCTTTTTTTTAAAAAAAGAAATTAATATGCTCACAGAGATAGTAGAGGCAAGGGAATAACTTGCTCAAATATTGTTTCTTTTGACTCATGTCTTCCTTTCAATGATAATGACATTTTTGACAGTCAAGGTCTTTGATTGTAAGCACCCGAAAGTAAAGTTTATATAGTTAAATTTCCTTTTTTTTGATGTGAAATTCATTATGTGAGGAAAACAATGGTTTTATTTTCCATTACCTTTCTAGTTTAGGATATAAACCACTTACTTCAAGGTATCTATGTGATGAAATATACTTAATCATTTATTAAAGACTCACTTCAAATTCTAATTCCTATGTTTCAATAAAAATACATCATATTCTTGAATTTTCTCACTTTATGACATACTATGAAATCTTAATCAAGGAAATGATTATAATTATAAGTTGTATTGTTAGCTCATTTTAAAATACAATAAGTCAATCACAGAAATACAATTATCATATGGTTTCACTCTTATGAGGAATATAAGAAACAGCACAGAGGATCATAGGGGAAGGGAGGGGAAAAGAGAATGGGAAGTAATCAGAGAGGGAGAAAAACCATGAGAGACTCTTTTTTTTTAAAGATTTTATTTATTTATTTGACAGGAGCGTGCGTGCACAAGTAGGGGGAGCAGCAGAGGGAGATGCAGAGGGAGAAGCAGGCTTCCCGCTGAGCAAGGAGTCCCATGCAGGATTCGATCCCAGTACCCTGGGATCATGACCTGAGGCAAAGACAGACGCTTAACCAACTGAGCCACCCAGGTGCCCCTGTGAGAGACTCTTAACTATGGGAAAGAAACTGAGGGTTGCTGGTGGGGTGGTGGGTGGTGGGGATAGGGTAACTGGGTGACAGGCATTAAGGAAAAAAAAGTAAACACACACAGAAAACAATTTAAAAAAATATAATATGATTTTATTTGGGAAGCTATTGATAATTAAAACAGAAAGTGACCTGAGGTGCTTAGCTATCTATATCTCATTTTCTATGCTTATATATTTATATTCTATATTTTTATTTTACCAAGGTATCTTTTCCTCTAGATCCCCAAAAAGCCAACAAATTGCATAGTATAATTCTTATTTGTAGAGAAAGAAACTATATCCACAAAAGAATGAATAATTTTGCTGTTATAACATATGTGAAAAGCGACTACTATATTGCTGAAAGAACCAATTACATATCACTGGCTTCCTGATAGTTACAATTTACCTCTTTCAAAAAATGATGACTTACCGTCTTCTAGAAATAGAAAAGGAGAAATGCCAAAGAGTGCGAGAGTAAATCATCTTTATTGACTTCACTTCTAATAACAAATAAATTGGATTTGAAAGTGATTTTTCAACATGGCATAACATGAGAACTTCTGATAATGTTGGAATATATTCATCTTAAATACAGTTAAAAAGAAAGTGTAAAAAGAAAGAAATTGTTCCAGGTTAACTCACGAAGGTTGAGATTAAGTGGTCATGAAGGAGGTAAAATAGGCATAGGGAGAAGAAAAACTCAAGTTGGGATCTATGGCTCTGGTTTTGTTTAATAGGCATGTGAACCTTTGCAAAATTATTTAATCCCTCTCAGCCTTTAGTGTCCCCATCTGTAAATCTCTATCAGAGTTGTTTTGGGATAATACTTCTATATATAAAAAAAAAAGTCTTGAAAACTATACCTATGGAAATACAAATTACTAATTTATTTATTCATGATAATGTTCTCTTTTTACCTTTGTATTTTTTCGGAAGTAAAATTGAAGTTTCAGTACTGCAGTGAAGTTATTAGGTGCGATTTCCTTAGAACAATTGACTAGTTAATATCATTATGTTGTTTTATCTGCTGTCTTTCTGTAATTTTCCTTTACAAAATTTAATTCCATTACTGCTCTCTAATATTGCTACTCTATTATCATAGTCCTCATTAATGCATAATTGCCCTTACTCCTTCTCCATATTTCTCTTTTGCTGGAGACTAATGTAAAATTGCAGTTCATTAATTATACCATTATAAAAATCCTTGTTAATTTGATTACTTCTTGCATTTATCTATGGACCTCTCTTTTCTTGATTTTCTCCCCTGATCTAGTTAAGTTTATTCCTTACTGCCTTCATCTTTTTATCTTATAACTTTTATGCAACTAAAATCAATTAATTTTACAAAGACCTGGGTATATGTATACCTAAATATATCATAAAAATCTTGTATGCTGCAGGTGTTTATATCAGGAGTAATCATATTAAATAGCATCCATAAAATTCCAAAGGGGATTTAAGAACGGTGGGGAGTAAAAAGGGAGATTTTAGAACGTGTATCTAAAATTCAGATTGAAACTGAAATAAGATGTGGACAAAACAACAGAGAGAAAAATCACCAGGAGAGGGAAAATACACAATAAACTGTCTGTACAGGGTCATGAAGACTTTCCAGCTAGAATATTAGTCAGATATTTTCCTTTCAACCAGATTTTTGTTGTTACTGTTGCATTGTCTATAGGATTTGGCACTACTTTCATGACATGTACCAAAAATGGAGAGAAAGCCCACCTAGAGAAATGATACATTTTGTCTCCCTACTCCAGTTCTCCCTCCCTCCACCCTCTGCCTCTGGTAACCACAAGTCTGATCTATTTTTCTGTAAGTTTGTTTTTTTTTGTTTTTGTCATTGGCTTCCACATATAAGTGAGAGTATACCGTATTTGTCTTTCTCTAACTTATTTCACTTAGCACGATGTCTTCAGGGTCCATCCATTTTGTCACAAATGGTAGGATTTCCTTGTTTTTATGGCTGAATAATATCCCATTGTGTGGAATATTCTTTATCCATTCATCCATCCATGGACACCTAAACTATGTCCAGGTCTTGGCTATTGTAAACAAGGCTGCTATAAACATGGGAGTGCAGGTATCTTTTCAAGTCAGTTTTTCATTTCCTTTGGGCATTTTCCCGGAAGTGGAATTTCTAGATCATAGTAGTTCCATTTTTAATTTATTGAGGATTTTCCATACTGTTTTCCACTGCGGCTATACCAATTTACAACACTACCAACAGTGCACAAAAGTTCCCTTTTCTCCACACCCATATCAGTATTGGTTATCTCCTATCTTTTCGATGATGGCCATTCTAATAGGCTTGGGGTGATATCTCATCATGATTTTAATTTGTGTTTCCCTAACGAATAGTGATGTTGAGCAACCTTCGTGTATCTGTTGGCATTTTGTATATCTCCTTTGGAGAGATGTCTAGTCAGGCTCTTTGCCCGTTTTTTGTTTGTTTGTTTGTTTTATTATGTTATGTTAATCACCATACATGACATCATCAGTTTTTGATGCAGTGTTCCATGATTCATTGTTTGCATATAACACCCAGTGTTCCATTCAGTACGTGCCCTCCTTAATACCCATCACCAGGCTAACCCATCCCCCCACACCGTCCCCTCTAGAACCCTCAGTTTGTTTCTCAGAGTCCATAGTCTCTCATGGTTCATCTCCCCCTCCGATTTCCCCCCCTTCATTTTTCCCTTCCTGCTATCTTCTTCTTCTTTTTTTCTTTTAACATATAATATATTATTTGTTTCAGAGGTACAGGTCTGTGATTAAACAGTCTTACACAATTCACAGAGCTCACCATAGCACATACCCTCCCCATGTCTATCACCCAGCCACCCCATCCCTCCCATCTCCACCCCTCCAGCAACCCTCAGTTTGTTTCCTGAGATTAAAAATTTTTTTTTGCCCATTTTTTAATTGAGCTAGTTTTTCACTCTTGAGTTGTATGAATTGTTTATATTTATATACTAACCCCTAATCAGATATATGGTTTGTAACTATTTTTCTTCCCATTCCATAGATTGTTTTTTCACTTTATTGATGGTTCCTTTTGCTATGCAGCAGCTTTTTAGTTTAATGTATCCCACTTACTTATTTTGTATTTTGTTGCTTGTGCTTTAGATGTCATATTCAAAAAATCATTACCAAGATCCATGCCAAGGAACTTATTCCTATGTTTTCTTATGAAACATTTGATTGTTTGTTTGTTTGTTTAGGAAAATAAAAGATCATTGAGATCAGTCCTTAGGATTGTTTCACCATACTTAGCCATATAACTTGACTTTTGGAGAGTCCCAGTAGATGGAAGACTGTGGCATGCATTGACAATTCTTCTTCCTGACACTTCTGTGAATTTCTCGACAAACTTCCATGCCTAAGCTTTATATCTTTCCTACCAGCCTCTTACCAATTACCCTACCAGATAGTTATCTCTGGGTTTAGGGGCAAATTTGAAGGTTTGGGGGTAAATATTTGCTCACTTTCCACACCCACTTATTTTCGCCCTCCTTTATTTTATTCCATTTTTTAAAAGAGTTTGTTCGTTTTAGAGAGAGCATGAGTGCATGGGGCATGGGCAGAGGGAGAGGAAGAGAATCTCAAGCAGACTCCACACTGAGTGTGGAATCCAATACCAGGCTGAGATTGAAATCAAGAGTGTGAGGCTTAACTGACTGAGCCACCCAGGTGCCCCTCCCTTTCTTTATTTGAAAGATAATATAGGGTTTTTTTTTCTGAAAATGTAATAAAAATGTGTCTGTCACTGTAAAGTCTGTGAAATAACTTGGTTTACGTGAATTATGGCAACTATCTCTTTAATAGAAGCTTGAAGTAAATCTTCTCATTGTTGGAAGAGCCATTTTATTATTTGTTTATGCTTATATCTTTACATAAGAGTATCTTCCTAGATCTAGAAAACCCTTTTAAATGGCTATCATCCATGCATGTCTACTCTACTTCATTTTTCTATCAAAACTAGGCTTTTAGTAGGCTGTGTTCTGACTAGTCTTTAGTGGATGAAGTCACAGCTCATGACATTTATGCTTTGTATTAGCTTCTGGAGGGTATGGTAATAGAGAAGAGAGAGTGTTGCTGCTATTATTATTATTGTAAATAATAACCAACATTTACATAACATTGTATAGTTTTGAATGTGCTGGCACATGAATTACCTCATTAAATGAGACAAATGAGGAAATTCACGGTTAATAATTTCAACTCATGAATGAGATAGTTTAATTTTTTTTCTCATTACCAGACTTGAAGAACATGTCTATTAAGTTTATGTTCATTATCTGTGAGGATTCCAAATGCAGTTGGAATGAGGTATTGAAGTGAAGAAGAATGGCATACTGTCACGCTGTGTGATTAGAAAATAGAAAATGATTTTGGCAACAACATTAAGTCATAAGAGATTGCAGGACAGCAATAGATAACCTAAGTAAGAAGCTAGGAAAAAAAAAAAAACCCTAAACTTTATAAAGCAAAAAAGCATTAGAGCATTAGAATAATAAATTAAGGTATCAATACCTCTTTAGAACTTGCTTAATATAAAAACATGTCTTAAAAACGCTTACACAGATAGATACGAAAATTTGATTTGAGCTGCATAAGGAAAGATATATGATGGAAAAAGTCACTCTTTATCAACCAGTATTAACCAAAATTAATTTGATGCTTCCTGTAATATAAAACTATAGTTATGTATTTTCCCCTTTATTTTCTAATTTGAAATATCTGCTATGTGACCACACAAGTATAATTTATTTGTGTTATTTCAATATCAATAACTGGGAGATAAATATGCCTTTATGTAACTGGAAGCTATGATATCCTTTTTGAATCTTTTTACACCATCCTCACACCCCACACTCCAGCACCCCCCCCCCCGCCAGCTATCAAAGAATATAAGATGGAAAGCTTAGAATTCCTTAGATAAGTTCTTAGAATACATAAATAGTCTGTTGAAATTCGGGGGTTAGGAACCAAAGATAAATGAATATGTAAGAAAATGGAGGATTTATTGTTAGCGGGGTTTTTTTGGTTGTTTTTCTTGTTTCTTTGGGGGGGCCTTTGAGTGAGACAGAGAAAAAAGGGAAAGAATGCTGAAGAAAAGAGGAGGGGAAAATACTATGAATAAGACAAGTAAGAGAAAAAGATGGAAAGAGAACCAGTATAATAGCAAAAGAGTACAGAAGGGTACCAGACAGAATGGTGGAAGGCTAAAGCATGAGTTTTGAAAATATCTAAGGAGATTTTAAGAAATGATATCCCATATTCAGTTTAGTTTGTATTGCAGCGATGTACATTTCCAAGCCCCAAAACTTCAGTGGTCTGTTATGCACACACAGGCTTCCCACGTGTGTACCTGTGCAAGCGTTTGTGTATGTGTGTAAATAAGAAAAAGAGATAGTTAGAAACAGATAGATGTATTTTGGATGATGACTTCAGAATATTAGTAAAAATAAGAAGAACACTAAGACAATTGAACAAAGTGATAAACATTATATAATTTAATGCTTTCCTAGTGCTGACCCCTTATTGAAAAAGCCAGCATTAGATTTTGGGTTTTGACTCATAAGGGAAAACTAGGTACTATCCTAGTGTAACCTTGCCCATTAAACACTAGATAAGGTTGGCTGATAAGTGAGTTTTATCATGTTTAGGATGCTCAATAACTTCACCAGAATTTGTCAGCATTCCCTAGAACCAGGGGTCGTGGCTGTGTGTGCGTGTGCATGTTTTAGGCTGAGGCAGGTGGGGTTAAATAAATGCTTATGGCGACTTTTGGTACCAAAGTTCCCTTTCAATGATTTCGTTCAGATCTCTTTCGATCCAGAAATGAAATCTAGCTCTTTTCTTCTATATTTTTACTATGGGGCACAAATAAAAAGTGGTCAATTCTATTTTCTGGTTGTTTCTAATTAGAAATGCATTTTGACAGAAAGGCCTGAAAAAGCCAAATAGATCATTCCTTAATGACAGGATTTCTTTGACAGCTTGGTGTAGAGGGAGAATGAAGAGAAGGGAAGTTACCAAGATGAAAACTAATTTATCTATAATTTCAACCCCACCGATAGGTAAACAATTCTTCTTATTTTCACCTGAATGGTCACTAGGTTTCTATCGAGAAAAATATTAAGAACCTGTTAATAGTTTTTGTGTTCTCTGCTTGGATATGGGAATAATTACCTTTGAGTTAAGTTGATTCTACATTTAAAAACAAACAAATAAACACACAAAAATCCCATGGGTTTTCTCTTGATTATTTAGTTCTAATTGTATTCTGTATTGAGGAGAATTTCATTGCAGAGCACAGACTCCTTGTTAGCTCGTTTGAACATAAGGGGATTTATTCCTGGCTCTTAAGCTTCCTACAGAATTTGGGGGAATGCTAAAGAAACTGACTCATGGCTGAACTTTGAGAAATGAGTCGTAAAGTCAACAGCTTCCAGGACAGGGTCCTAAGGCTGTACAGTAGAATTAAACCATTGAGGAGACTATTGACCTTGAAATGATGGGAACCTATGGAAACAGGAAGTTGGCAAGTAAATGAGGCAGCTATTGCTACAGTTTCTGGCTCCGAAATACATCGCTATTACTATAATATGTATGAATAAAATGGATGCCTCCTGCTCAGTTCCCCTTCATAGTCTTTCTTCCAATTCCATGTCTTGAGGTTAGGTCTATTGGTAGAAATTAAACATACAGGGAAACCTCAGGGAGTTGATAAGGGTGCCCTTAACTTTCCAGCCTCTGCGCACTTAAAGGTGGATGGAATACTGCATGAGCCAATTCATGGTCCCAGCCATATATTCTTCTTGATTGTGGCCTCAGGGAGTTAGTAGGGTAATATATTCTATTAATTAAAATATTTAGAATAACCAGCACTTATGAATAAAACATGAGAATAAAATTTGAAAATCCTTACTAATATTAGGAAAGAATAGCATGTAAACTTGAATAACATGGATTTATAGTTCTCAATTAGTGTTGTACATTCTCTACAGGGACATTTGGGAATGTATGGGAACATTGTTGGCTATCACAATGACTGGGGAATGCTATGGGCATTTGATGAACAGGGGCTGGAAGTAGTACATGGAACACTTCATAAAACGTGACACAATAAAGTATTATCCTACCTTGAGTGCCAGTGGCCTCCCTCTTCAGGAATATTGGCATTGGTAGTCTCCAAGTAATTTTAATAGTGTACATGATCATCAGAAAAATTTGCTGGTTTGAATTCATCTATTTTGGTTTTTTCTACTCTCGTATGAAAGGGCATGTACCCAGATGAATGCTTTTTGTTGTTTTTTGTTTGTTTGTTTGTTTTTCCCAGATGAATGTTATTATGGAAATAGGTTCAAAAAAAAAAAAAGAGCATGAGTGAACAGGATTAACATTTTATGAAGAAAAGAATCATTTGATTTTACCAAATAGTGTTCCACAAAGTATGTTACCCTTACCAGCAGCATAGCATCACATGGGAACTTGATAGAAATGAAAATCTCTGGCCCCAGACCTACTGAATCAGAAATTCTGGGGTTGGGACCCAGCAATGTGTGTAATCACAAGCCTTCTAGGTCATTTTGATATACTCCAAATTTTTGACAACTGCTAGAATAAAAACATCAAGGAGTGAATTTTGTTAAAAGCTTGTGGCATATTTAGAGAATTTGCGTTTTCAACTGCAATGAGTGTGATCAAAGGAGAAAAACATTTTATATGAAATTGGCCAGCAATTCATACAATTGGTCCCTCTAGTAATGATTCTTCCTAGGCATGATGTCTAAGAAGATACAGAGAATAGATTTAAGACATGATCCACACTAGGGAATCACACCAAAGAAAACCCAGAAATGGGTTGTATTAGTCTTCTATGGCTGCTATAAAACACAGCCACAAGCTTAAGGGCGTGGCTTCATGATCTCACAGTTTCTGTAAACCTGAATTCTGATATGGGTCTCCCCAGACTAAAATCAAGATGTCAGTAGGGCAACGTTCCTTACTGAGGGCTATAGACAGGATTCTACTTCCAAGGTCATTCATGTTGTTGGCTGAATTCATTTCCTTGAGGTTGTAGGACTGAGATCTTCACTTCCTTGCTAGTTGTCAGCAGTAGGCCACCCTTCACTCTTAGAGGCCTCCCTCTAGTCCATGCTTACAGCCACCTACATCAAATCCTTCTCACTCTTGGACTCTCTGCCTTTTCCTATTGATGTTCCTATTCTGCCTTCCTCTTAAACTATATCTATCTGACTCTAGCCTGAGGAAATTCTCTGCTTTTACAGAATGATATGATTAGATTGGTACCACCTAGATAATCTAGGTTAATCTCTTTAAGGTCCATAACTTTAAATACATCTGCAAGGTCCTTTTTGCCATGTAACATAACATATTCACAGGTTCCAGGGATTAGGGCCTGAACAACATTGGAGAGCCATAATTCAGCCTATTACACGGAGGAATTCATTCATTCATACCTTCAGCTACATCATTAACTGCACCAGGCTCTGGAGTGTAAAAAATATTAATTTCATAGTTACCTATTTCAAGGATATTACCATCTAGACTGTGTAGAAGTAGATGAGGGAATCAGACAGAGGCACTCTATCCTACTGACGAGGAAATGTTAATAGTGATATTAAATAATAACAAGAATCTCAGGCTGCAGAACTTCAATAGTAGGCATTTTCCATTTAGAAAATCTTTCCACTTTCAAGGTTCCAGGTAGGAGATTTAGTAGCAACTAAGTCTCCAGACCTGGTGAGGAAGAGATGGTAGTGGCTCCCAATCATTAAATCAGAATAGAGTTGTGGTCCCTCAAGCGGGACTGAGACATCATGAGTAAAACTTCTGAGAATCTAGAAATAGAGACCAAGGTCAAAAGAGTGGTAGAATTCAACCCTATGGTAGTAAAAAGAAGAAGTACACTGGAATTTAGGGGAAGCACACACATACACGGGGTGGTTCTGGGTATTTGGTCTCACTGGGACCAAGGAGACTTGGGGAAATCCCTGAGGAGAACAGTGGTCATCAGTGGGCCACTAGAAACCCTGTCTGTTTAGGAGCAATATAAGCTCACATCCAAACACACCTGCCACAAGGTTCTAGAGTAGGAAAGGGCTGGAGATTGTGTCAGGAGGCCATGAACTCACAGAACTTCACAGTCCCTGATTATATTCTATGCACATTTGGTGGCTCTCTGTCAAACTGGAAGATGTCCTCCATATTTTAGATAAAAGATATAAAGATTAGTAAAACAGTATGGCAGGTGGTAATGGAAGTTGAGAATTTAAGGTTTGGAGCGTAGAAGACATTTTTGGAAACAGATTCATGTCACATGGGCCAATAGCAATTAGTTGAATTCACCATTCTTTAAGATGCTATGGGTTTAAATATATTATATTAACTTATTTTCCTTCCTTCTTTTCCATTTTAATATGGATTGTGTTAATATTCTTACAATAATCCATTGGAGAGAAAATTATTAGGGATAGTTGGGATCTTTAAATGCTTTTAATCGTCACTGAATTGAATGGAGGGTGATATAAGATGTGTCAAGCTCAGACACCTTACTTTTTGTCCTGCTCAGCACATTTTGCTTCCTAAATAGAGGAAATATATCCTCCTCCCCTTAGAAATGGAGCATTTTGCATGAAAACAAACTAAGTGATTTTCAAAAGATGACTTTTTCAGTGAGGAAATAAGCTAGAATGCCACTGTACAATTCCTCCCCTCCTAGCGTTCCTCTCTCATTAAGGTAAAAACACAGAGGAAAGAGATGAAAGATTTATCATATTTGTATCGGCAAATTTTTACTACTGGTATGAAGCGAGAGAAAGGAGACAGCCAAAGCAGGCCTTTGGGGAAAGCCTCTGATTCAGGAAACATTGAGCATCTTGGCTGCTTCTGAAAAGTAAAAACAAAAGATGAGTTGACAGGGGAGACCGAAAAGTTGAGTGTGGGAACGACTTGCCTTCAAGTTTTTAAAAGTCACATTTATCAGAGTTTTGAGACTTTTTTTCTAATGAATGAGATTGACTTTTAAAGAGCCATTGTTGATTATTGCTTCTATTTTAATTTTATATTAGGAATGTTACCAGAGAAGCTGGGTGGAGCTTGTAACTATCTAAGCTGATTCAGGTAACTGAAAGTTAACCCTCAGCAGAGCATTATCCAACCCTGAAGCTGAGGCTCAGGTTTCCATGGCTTTGGGGATCAGCTCTCACTTCCAGTTGTGTTCATGGTCACCATGCATTATGCAAAGCTAGTGGTATCTCACTGTTCCGATGCTATGTTTAATTGTGTATGTTCACATTATGGTTTTATTGCCAATTAGCTTCTGAATCATTATGATATTATTGGGGAGAGCTCAAGACCATGGATAATGGGGACAGAGGTTTATGCCTAGATCCTGGGCTCACTCTAGATGTAACCTTGCATAAATTACTTCGCCTTCGATTCAGCAAGAACTGCAAAGGTGTTGGCTTGTGGCAAAGCTAACCGCTCGTGGCTTCAACATGAGATAGAGGATCTATATAATTTGTTGTATTTTTCTGTGAATCTAAACTAGATTAACTTTACCTCATAAGACCACAGAGAAGAGAAACTTCTAAAAATTGTTACAAAGCACTTGTGCTAAAATGTGTATATTGCTATGGAAATGCTAACTAATGATAACTATTGGAATAGAGCTTAATTGAGGGAATAAAGAAACCACACTCCAGGCAAAATCCAGCATGTTCTTTTAATTGTGCTAATATTATACAGGAGAAGTAAGCAAAGATTTTAAGATGATATGCTTTGTTCAACAGCCTCACTGACATGATTCTCTTGGGTCTTCTCATTTGAGATTGCCTCTGCTAGTTGCTTTAATATTTTCCAACAAGTATATTACTGAGAAAAGAATGCCCAGTGTCTAACCCACTGATGCTTTGGGGCAGGTGAGCCACAGCTGCATGAGACATAAAACCACAGCTGGAATATATTGCTCTTCTTTGTCTAACTCTAAATATTTTATCTTAAAATATAATGCTCAAACATGAAAATATGACCATGTTAGTTCTCCAGGAAAACCATCCAACATTTCCTATTTTTCTGCACTTTTTTTTTTAAAGATTTTATTTATTTATTTGAGAGAGAGAGAGAGTGAGAGAGAGAGCCCAAGAGGGGGTAGGGTCAGAGGGAGAAGCAGACTCCCTGCTGAGCAGGGAGCCCGACGTGGGACTCGATCCCCGGACTCCGGGATCATGACCTGAGCCAAAGGCAGTCGCTTAACCAACTGAGCCACCCGGGCACCCTTTTCTACACTTCTAAATGAAAACCTGAGGAGTTGCATTATAGTTTTGCTATTACTAATGATTATTATTAATTCTGCAACATATAAATTATGGGAATTCTACCTTTCTTTTACATTTATTTAATTCATTTAGTTGATCTCCAGTCATATAAGTCCTCTATGTTATAAACCAGAATACAATAATGCTGGCAGAAGTAATCTATAGGTTACCACATATTGTCTCCAGTATAGCAAAGCTGTATCTGAATAGAATTTATTCTGAATCGGAAAAAACAAAAGGTAGGTAGAAATTATAAGGCAAGCACATTTAATGAAACAGTATATAGCTTTGCTACTTTTTGATTTATAGGAAAATTAGACAAACACTAAATTAATTAAGCTTTTTCATTAAATAATAAGCTGATTTATAATAATTTTTGTCAAATACACTTGATCAGAGACCTGTCCACAATTCTTTCCTCTGAAGAATTATAACAAAGAATCCAGACAGAAAAGTTGATTTTATTTACCTTTCAGAAAAAGAAAAGTATTTAATTCATGGAAAAGTTATTTCTCTTGGCATTTGTCTGTTCCCTTCTTTATTCACACTTGATCTCTTTACTTCCATGATCTATTCTTTCACTGTCTTATTTTTCTACTTCTTAACAGGAAAAGGCTCCTGGAAACAACAACTAACATCTTCAAGTGGATATAAAAGTCTTAGCTTCCTATTAGATAATAAAGGCATTCTTGTTACAAAATTCTATAAATAAATATTATGTTAATTTTCACTCGATTCAAAGGCAGGAATAGACAGGCCTTAAGATCTTGTTAAAGACTGTGCTACCAGTAATGCATGGAGTAGAGAGATAATCCACTGAGAAATATTGTTTAGAAAAATTAAAAAGCAAGCTTAGATACTTCAAAATGTTAACGAGTGCCCTTAATGTGATGCAGCTGATACAAATTTGTGACTCTCCTATTTACTAAATCATCTTACCGCCTTTTCTGCCAAATAGAACCTACATATATAATTAGCATTGCCTGCCATTATAATGGTAGTACCAATTATTTGCAAATAGAATTATTCTCCATTATAAAAGGCAAAGATCCATCTCTCAATCTCTCTCTTTCTCTTAAATGACATGTATCCTTTACTCAACAATTTCCTTGGAATATATCACTGTTATGGGCTGAATGTGCCTCCCAAAATTGTTATATTGAAACTCTAACCCCTTGTGTGATGGTATTTGGAGATGGGGCCTTCCGGAGGTAATTAGAGTTAGGTTGAGGTCATGAGGGCGGGGCCTTTATGATGGAGTTAATGCCCTTATGAGAAAAGACATGAGAAAGCTGTTTCATCCCCCACACCCCTCAGGCCCACACCGTCTGCCATGTGAGGAGCAGCTTGCAAGCCAGGAAGAGAGTTCTCACCAGAAGCTGACCGTGCTGATGTGGTCTTGGACTTCTAGACGCCAGAAATGTGAAAAATAAATGTCTATGGTATTTTGTTATAGCAGTCCAAAAGGACCTAAACATAGCCCAAGCTAAAACAATAATAGTGTTCATTTCTTATTGTAAGTAGATGGGACAAGAACATATTCAATCCAAGCAGCTTTTTTGATTGTACTTCCCCTGCTAAAGGCATATTTACAACCATAATTCGGTGACTCAGTGCTTTCATTCTTCTGTGTATTTGCTCAGCATTAATGTTTTACCATGAGTCAATGTACCTTGCAAATATTGCAGATGTTTTAATACTATAATATTCAACAAGACGCAGACTCTTGCATAGGTATTTTGAAAGGTGGCAAAGGGCAAAATTCCTGAGGAGGCTAGCTATAAGAAATACTGGACCTGGAAATTTGCTTATATCTAGATGGCAAAAGATACCACGCAAAATGATATTTTTAAAAAATCGTAGCCATGTGCTTTTCACTACTATTATAAAACTGTTTATTACTTTGCAAATTGATGACAATATTCATTACTAAGTGGAGTAATAAAATGAAACAATGAAACAAACAAGTTGCCTAATAAGGATAATTTATTTGCATCTGGACAATTTATTATACTTCCATGCATTGCCATTCTTCAGTTGAGCAGCATTTACCTCCCCAGAGCTGAGACAAGCTTGCAATTTTTTAATCAGAGGAAACTAGCAATTTTACTATTTCAACTAGATCATAATATATAGTCTTGGGTTTTGGTTTTGTTTTGTTTTTTTCTCCCACAAAGCCCTGGCTCCTAAGCTGTGTTATCTGTCATGGGCATGATCATGTGGTGGGGCAAAAAATAACAATGCTTTCTGCATTTTTTTAGAATATTGTAATGAATTTCATGTTATTATCCATGAGAAATTTAGCTAGGCTAATTGACTACACAGAACAAATTAGTGTGAACCTCATTTATTTTATACAGTCATGCAAAATTGCATGAAAATGTCTTTTTTAATTATCTGACACAGAAAGGAGTGACAGTATTACTAGAGAATTTTTAATGTGACATATAACCCATTGATATTTTAATTAATATTAAATCTGTATATCAGATATAAGCATATATACACACATATATGTTAAAATAGAATGTTGGGTAATAGCAAATGCTATGAAAAAATACCAGTTTATTCATTATAATTTGATATAAATAATTTAATTCTAAAAGCTAAATATATCTAGTTTATTGAATTTTATGCTTCAAAGAAGTGTCTTCATGGAAAACCCTTTATCAAACCTCTGTTTAAATGCAACAATTTTTTGATAATCTGATTATAGGAAATAATTTTCCTTTAATAGTTATGATTGTCTTTAATAATGCCATGATCTAATAAATACAGAAAGCAATCATTATTGTTTTGCCCTTAATTAATAGTAAAATTACAACGAAAGAGGAAGAACAGTAAATTGATGGAATTCTGTATCACAAGACATATTTTAAAGAATTATTTTTTTTTAAAGATTTTATTTATTTATTTGACAGAGAGAAACACAGTGAGAGAGGGAACACAAGCAGGGGGAGTGGGAGAGAGAGAAGCAGGCCTCCCGCGGAGCAGGGAGCCCAATGCGGGGCTCGATCCCAGGACCCTGAGATCATGACCTGAGCCGAAGGCAGACGCTCAAGAACTGAGCCACCCAGGTGCCCCAAGAATTATGGTTTTTTCACGTTCACATGGATATCAAAGGTGGGTTAACAAAATGATATCAAATAAATGTCCTGAGAAAGTCTCAACAGATAAGAGAGAATGATTTATACAATATCCAGTTTATCATTGCTTAGTAATTGTTAATACTTTCTTTAGATTTTATTCTCTTAAACAGGTTAAATGTGCTTCTTGCTAACACTATTACCAAGGCTTTTTTTTTTTTTTAAAGCTAGCTGTGTTGCCAGAGGTTAGAAATAACTTCCAAGGGAAGAAAAATAGAAACTTTAAATTCCACTCTCAAAACCAGCTCCTTCTGACAGCATAAATGAGAACATATTATTCTTGCTTCCCTAGGAATAAAAGAAATTTTCTGGCAACTGAAGTCAGGAGCTTAAAAGGTATATACTTGATATAGGTAAAAGCTATAATTTAGGTAATATGTACAATTTCTAGTCAAATCCTAGGAAAGTTATTGTGGTTAATTTAAATATTGTCTAGAATATATAAATGACATCTAACTTAACATTTATGAGACCCATTTTTTTTATCTTTCCTTAGAATTTTGAGATTGACACAAGGAGGCCTATTATAAGGCTTAACGCTGCCTACCACATATTTTCTCCCTAAGACTTGAGTGAGAGATGCATTCATTCATTCTTTTTTTCTTTTTAAGATTTATTTATTTATTTCAGAAAGAGAGAAAGTTCATGAGTGGGAGGGGCAGAGTGAAAGGGAGAGAGACTCTCAAGCAGACTCCATGCTGAATATTTAGCCTGAAGCAGGGCTTGTAAAACTCTGAGATCAAGTCCTGAGCCGAAACCAAGAGTCAGTCACTTGACTGACTACACACCCAGGCACTCCTCATTCATTATTTTAATAAAGATTTAATGAAAGCCTGCTTTATGCCAGGCATGGAGTTAGGTGCTGAGCATACAATTCAAAACAGACATAGTGCTTATCCTCATGATACCTAGAGCTTAAATGGAAGGGCTGGGTACTAAACAATTCACAACACAAATACATAACTGCAATTGTTATAATGCCATGAAGGAAAAAATAAAGCATGAGAAAAATGGCAGGGGTGCCACTCATGGGTAGTCAGTGGGATGCGTTTCAGGAATACTTTGCAAATGATCTTGTCCCTTCACTTAAACCTTTGGTCATATTTCATACCACCATTAACTGCTACTTCTTTTCTCTCTGTCCAGATTTCTCTATCATTCCCAAACTTTACCCTAATTTTAGTTCTAATTTTAACCCTACATCTCTCTTACCTGGCCTACTGCTATGGCCTTCTAGCTGGGCTTCCATTTTCCACCTCCTATCCTTCTAAGATCTTTTCTTCACACAACAGCCAGGTAACCTCAACCCCCTTGATTAAAATCCCTCAGGGGCAGGGGCACCTGGGTGGCTCAGTTGGTTAAGGGTCTGCCTTCTGCTCAGGTCTTGATCTTGGGGATCAAGCCCTGAATGGGCCTCTCTGCTCAGCGGGGAGTCTGCTTCTCCCTCTCCCTCTGCCCCTTCCCCCACGCTCAGGCACTCTCTCTCTCTCAAATAAATAAAATCTTTAAAAAAAATCCCTCAGGGGCTTTTGGTTAAATTCCTGAGTATATGACTGCTTCCGATGCACTTTCAGTATTTTGTCTTGTTTTGTTTACCTGAGGATGGGCTTATACACCATAAAATAAAAGCAGCTCAAATGTGGTTAAGATGCATGCCCTCATCTGAAAGCCATGGTCCTGCATGATGATAGACACCTTGCCCTTTCTCTCAGTTTACCAGTCATCTAGCCAGACATTTAGCCAAAGATGGAAGAAAATTTGTAGGTCACTGACAGACTTTATTTGGTTTTCCAAGTAAATTGCTACTATTTTCTGATTTTCTTTAGGCCCCCAATTAATTTTAACTCAGGAACACCTAGGCAAATACTTATCGTCATGGGGGCATATATTTGTTCAATACAAGTTTCTATTTATCTCTTTATCTACCCACATATCTATCTCTTATTCTGGCTGTCTCTCCAGTTAATATGTCCAGACACAGGGATAGATACCTATCCATATGGATGACATCTGTAATTAAAGGAACAATGTGGTGTTTAATTTGGACATTCTACTATAGGAATACTAGAATTAAAATACATTTTCAAAACTAGACATGGAATAATCAGTAAGAATTAAGAATTAGAATTGAGTTTTGTACCATACCTGCCAACAAATTTCTATATGCCCTCAGTCAATTCGTATAACTTCTCTAGCTCAATTTTCTTTTTTATAAAGGAAAGGAAGCAAAGTAAGGTCCCCTTTCATCCCTAAATTTCTATGACTCCAGGAAGTGGTTTTCAAATTTATAAAATGTAATTCCTTTAAGTGGAAGAGTGTTTTCATGAATGCTGACAGAATATTTAAATTATTTTATTTTAATGTTAACTAAATGTGTATAAATAAAAACATGGACTAAAACTCCCTTTTCATGTGGAACTTATACATATTAAAAGTGAAAATAATTAATAAATTAAATATAGATAAAACTATAACTTTTATAAAATTAGATGTAAGAACTTTTTTTTTTTTTTTTAGTAGGCTCCACACCCAGCGTGGAGCCTAATGCAGGGCTTGAATTCATGACTCTGAGATTAAAACCTGAGCTGAGATCAAGAGTCAGATGTTTAACTGACTGAGGCACCCAGGTACCCCAAGAACATAAATTTAATAGGCTACATAACATTATTTTATTATATTTGTACTGTTGGGTTTAATCATGGAAAGACATATTTATTTGCTTTTTGCCTCACTTTTTATTTTGGTTTTTATGATTTTTGATCATGATGCACTGTGATATAGGAACCTGGTTTTTATTCTCTTTTTTTAATTGAAATTATATGGTAAAAATGACTGAATCAAACACAATTAGGATCAGTTGTATTACAATTTTTCTGAAAGAATGAGTTAGAATTGAAATGGTTCACTTGGAACCCAGAAAGAAGAATCTGCCAAGGTTTGGTCATGTTTTTTCATCCAGCAATGTTCAGAATAAAGAAATCCTAAATCAAAAGGACACCATTAAGCCAATCACTAGAGAGCACAGTTGTTCTAGAGTACAAATAATTTCTTAGCTTTACCTGTGACTTAAATAAAATGAATCCTAATACCATCCATCTGTCTTTTTTTCTGATCATATTCACAAAACAACATTTTGATTACTAACTTAGAATTCCTGGTACCTTTACACTGAGGAGGAAAATGCTCTAGACAGCACACACAAATATTTTAGTCCCTGGAAAAATAGATTCCATAATAAAATGTAATCTATGAGGGCAGGAAATTGTTCTTTTTTCCCTCCAGTTTTACTGAGATATAATTGACATATAACATGAGGGTATACAATATGATGATGACTTGATACATACATACTGCAGAATGATTATTATAATAAGGTTAGCTAACACATCACCTCACACAATTACCTTGTGTGTGTGGGGGGGGTGTGTGTGGTGATAACATTTAAGATTTATTCTCTTAGCAACTTTTAAATCTATATTACGGTGGTGTTAACTATAATCATCTTTGCTGTACATTAGATCTCCAGAATTTATTCATCTTATAACTGGAAGTTTGTACCCTTTGACCAACATATCTCCAGCCCCTGGCAACCACCATCATACTCTCTATGAGTTTGGATTTTTAGATTCCACATATAAGTGAGAACATGTAGTATCTGTCTTTGTTTGACATATTTTACTTAGAATAGTGCCCTCAGGGTCCATCCATATTGTCATAAAAGGCAGGATTTCTTTCCCCTTTATGTCTGAACAATATATATATAAATATACACACCATATCTTCTTTATCCATTCATCCACTGATGGACATTTAGGTTGTTTCCATACCTTGACTATGGTGAATAATTCTGCAATGAACATGGGGGTGCATATATCTCTTCAAGATAGTGATTTCACTTCCTTCCGCTATACACCCAGAAGTGGACTGCTGGATCATACCGCAGTTATATTTTTAATTTTTTTGAGGAAACACCACACTGTTTTACACAAAAGTCAGATTTGTGCAAGAGTGGGCCAGCACTGGGCTCTGTGGTGAAGTTGGGTGCCCTGGGGTCTGTGGTGAAGTTGGGTGCCCATTTTCACTCTCCTCCCACCAGAAAAATGTCCTTCTCTGCCTTGGGCTGCCTGGGCTTGAAAGAGGGGTGATGGGAGTCATGTAAATCTCTTTCCTACCCTCATCAGTGAGCTTATTCTTACTTCTCTGCTTAACCCAGGTGCTATATTCCCTCACCTGGAATCTTAGCTCTTGTGAAGGTATTTTCACTTAGTAGGGAAAGTGGCTCAAATTGATGTTTGTTTGTTCCTTTTTAACATTAAATCTGGGTGTGGTGGTGGTTAATGCCTTTTCCCTGTATCTGTTCTTTTTCTTTTTTTCTTTCATAAGGAGGAAACTACACTGAGTAACTTTGCCAACCTTTCTCTACCCTCACATTAACTCTTTGCCTGGGTAAGTAGTGATTTAATCAGAAGTTTGAAATGAGAAACTGGGTGTTTTGCCCACCCACTTCCACCACTCTTTTTCTTTTCTTTTTTTTAAAGATTTTATTTATTTATTTGACAGAGAGAGACAGGGAGAGAGGGAACACAAGCAGGGGGAGTGGGAGAGGGAGAAGCAGGCTCCCGGCTGAGCAGGGAGCCCGATGCGGGGCTCGATCCCAGGACCCTGGGATCATGACCTGAGCCGAAGGCAGACGCTTAACGACTGAGCCACCCAGGCGCCCCTCCACCACTCTTTTTCTTTCCCAAAGAAGCATCCATTGACTTTACCTCTGCCTGCCTAATTATTCATAAAAGTGAATCATTTCTATGTTAGTCAATAATTTAAATTTAACTTAAGAAAATAAACATGAACTTGTCTTTAGGTGTCTTCCCATATGATGAAGAATATGCTTGTATTAATTTCTAGATTATCCATCAAAAAGCAAACAAAAGTATTTAAAAAAAAACTTCAGGTTGGTGTATAGTTCCTAGGGATCTGTAAACCTGAATTTAAGTAATGCAATACTCAATAGTGATGCAAATAAGTAATGTATTGTTAAGCTGAGGGTTTTTTCTTTTTTTTTAATTTTAAAAATTTTTTATTAAGGTATAATTAACATACAATGTTATATTAGTTTGGGATGTACAATATAATGATTCAACAATTCTATACTTTACTCAGAACTCATCACTGTAAGTGTACTCTCAATCCCCTTCATCTGTTTCACCCACCCCCCTCCCCACCTCCCCTCTGACAACCAGAAGTTTGTTCTCTATATTTAAGAGTCTGTTTTCTTGGGTGCCTGGGTGGCTCAGTTGGTTAAGCGACTGCCTTCAGCTCAGGTCATGATCCTAGAGTCCCGGGATCGAGTCCCACATCGGGCTCCCTGCTCGGCAGGGAGTCTGCTTCTCCCTCTGCCCCTCCTCCCCTCATGGGCTCTCTCTCATTCTCTCTCTCTCAAATAAATAAATAAAATCTTAAAAAAAAAAAGAGTCTGTTTTCTTGTTTGTCTCTTTTTTCTTTGTTCATTGGTTTTGTTTCTTAAATTCTACATATGAGTGAAATTAGATGGTATTTGTCTTTCTCTGACTTATTTCACTTAGCATTATATCCTCTAGGTCTGTCCATGTTATTGCAGATGGCAAGATTTCATTCTTAATGGCTGAGTAATATTCTGTTGTGTATTTATACCACATCTTATTTATCCATTCATCTATCAATGGACACTTAGGTTGCTTCCATATCTTGGCTATTGTAAATAATGCTGCAATAAACATAGGGGTGAATATAGCTTTCGAATTAGTATTTTCACTTTGGGTAAGTACATGAGCATTTTCATTTTTACAAACTTTTTTATATTATGTTAATTTAGAAAGACAGGAGATTTGAAATTTGGTTATAAATAATTAAACAGATGTATCTTAATTAGAAGGGCAATTTTATAACATTTAATATCTTCTCTT
Organism: Neomonachus schauinslandi; assembly: GCF_002201575.2. Taxonomy (NCBI): domain Eukaryota; kingdom Metazoa; phylum Chordata; class Mammalia; order Carnivora; family Phocidae; genus Neomonachus; species Neomonachus schauinslandi. The sequence continues at coordinate 130,400,211 of NC_058404.1, read as the reverse complement.
AGGTTTTGTTAAGTGGGCAAATATATCTATTTGGCCAAACTATTAGCTATGAGTAAAGCTAGACTTTGAAAAAGAAGCTAAAAGTGGATACCTGTGACACTTGTTTATTTTGCTGTTCAGAAACCGAGAGATATCTTTTTTCTTTTGTCTCTTACATATGTTCATTCAGCCATAATATTTGTCTCATACAAACAAAATTTAACCATCCACATATCACATATTGTTATATAACTTGTTAACTTTTGCCTTCACTTGTACTAAGATCCTGTGGACTCTTAAATTATTATGTGATAGGCTATTGGAGGGCTTGAGACTTCTGTCTTGGGTACTAATTACCTGCCATTGCTTTCATGGAAGTAGGAGACTTTGGCCATATTACATATTCTTGGGGAGAAAAAAAATAGTCAATCTTCATCTCAAACAACTTTCCACAAATGTTTTTGGTTAGCCTGATTTGCTTTATGTTAGCCTTTGAAAATTCATGAAAGTTTAAAAAGTGTGAAATTAGGTTATTATTATGAAGCAAACTATTATATGCTTTTTGCCTTTTTGAAAAAGACTGTCAAATAAGCAACATTTTTAAAGAAACAGTGAAAGAAAAAAGAAAGTTTATCTTAAACCAGAAAAAAAAAATCCACTTTATATGAACCATCTGGTTAAATAATGGCTGGAACAGCAGTAGGAAAATGAGAACAGTAACATTGTTCTGTTTTACCTTCTCATTCTATTATGTTAAATCAGTATTTGAGTTGACTCCCTGGAATATCAACCTCTGAGCTCCAAGTCTTAGAGATGGTACCCTCACCACTTCCCAATGATGGTGAGGGTACCATAAATGATGAGAGGAATTAAGTACTTTAGTCCAACTTTGTGTTTCATAAGAGGCCAAACTGTCTATTTGTTGTGACCCAAACTGTGAAGGAGAGACTCACTTGCTTAAAAATTTCTCTTTCAGGAGTAGCAAATAAAATTCCAAGGTTCTGAAAAATAGAAATAGAGAGTAAGGATTCATTGATGGATTTCTGCAGATTTTGTTGTTATTGCTGCTTAAGAGCCATTTGTTAAAACAGAGATGACTTTTAGGAAATAAAGTATCTTTATCTTCTCTAATCCTGTATGTGTCTATATACATTGTTATAATGCTGAATCCTATTAACAAATATTTAAATTGTAAAAAAAAAATGATATACAGGTTAAATAACTGAAAGGCAGAGTACCCAGAAGAAGGATGTGGGATTAGGTTCTGTAAATTGGGGATCTGAGATGGTCATTAGAGGTAAATATTTCCTGCTCTCCACTATCCAGGCTCCTTGCAGGATAGCATTTTCTGTGGCCCTAATAGTTGGGTCAATTATGCTTAGTTCTAGCCAAGGAATATGAATGGAAATAAAGGGTGCCACTTTTATGTCACAGCATAAAATGCCCTCTGTTGTCCACTTTCCTTTTGACATGGTAATATAATGTTGCAGAAGGTAGCTTCCCTGCTCTGGCTCTCCCAGACAATTCTCAAAGGACATGTACTTTGAAAGAAAAATAAGTCTTTTGTTTTCAGACACTGTGATTTTGAGTTTATTATGCTGCATAACATAGTCCAACCTGATTAATGAATCTAACCACTTCAACAATTTCATAATTTTGAGACCTAACTTTTCTATAAGATGTGAATGTTTGGTCTAACTATATGTGCTTACAGAACTAATAGAATGATGAAGCTACTTTATATTTATATATCCTTTAATAATTTAAAAAGTATTTTTACATATATTACCTTACTTATTTTATAAAATAGTCCTCTTAAAAAACATGACAGCATGTTGTTATTGCCACTGTTTATGAATTAAATAATTGAGGTTAAGGATGGTTACAGTAGTTTGCTATTTAATGGTAGAGCCAAGACTTAGATATTTGGATATGGTGTAATTTGTTCTTTCTTTCCTTCTGCCACTCTCCTACGAAACCATCATCAACATTGTAAATACCCAAAAGGCCTAAGTCACATGCAGTAAAAAAGTCAATAGACCAGATCCTATAATAGGAAGTTATATTAACTAAAAAGAGAAACATCTTCCATTAGGATGAAATCCATGACCACGGAGGACCTTAATTACAGAGCTAGGATTCCTACATGTAGTAAAGATACATAGTCATGATTTTGTGCAGCAGGGAACTAGTAGCATATAATGCATATTTTGAATAGTTTCTTTATTAAACAGTTATGGAAAAACCATTAAAAATGTTGGTTAAATAGTACCCCAAAATGAAGCAATGTATTTTCTTAGAAGTATAGAAATCAGTCTACTGCAGTAAAATTGAGGAAGCTAGTTTTATAATTTTTATTGGAACAACCAATATTTACAGAAACTCTTTGCATTTCTATGAATTCTAAGAGAATTCTTGAAAACTAGTAAATAGTTACTGATTAGAAAGGAGCAGTAAGATGAATAAGAAAAGTATAATGTACTTATTATAAAGAAGAAGAAAAAAAACCCCACAAATGTATTGAATCCTGGGCATTCCTTAACATTTATCATGCTATCGATATATAAATTTTGCCAAAATCGATGCTTAAGACTTGGTGTTCAAAGGAAATGCTTCTACCTTTTGTCTTTAGGAGGAATCTTAAATGTTTGTAGAAATACAAACATTCTTCTGTAGGCAAATCTCTCACTGTCTTCACTTCCGAGCCAGGTGTGAATCACAAAACCTGCATATGTGACTTTCATCACAATGGAAATGAGGAATAAATGAGGTTATTAAATGTAAACTCTCTTAAGTGAACCAGTTTAACATTCTTCCCTTCAAAGACAATCTTAGTTTTTGTTACTGGCCAGCCTTTTTTTTTTAAGTGTTACTTCTATAGGCTATCTCAATTTGAATATAAATTTAAGACTCAAGATAAACTGGTATCTCATTCACCAGATTTTTGTGGTAAATATGAATTACACACAAAGACCATTTAAATACCTGCATTTCCTCACAGAATTTAGAGTATAGCCTTGCATAATTAAAAAGCTACTCAAAAGTCTTCAATTTAATTGCTCTGTGCCATCAATTACCTGCGTATACATGTATACAGAGTAAGAAGTATTTCTATCTGAAGAGAGTAAGAAAGATTTTATTCATATTAGAGATGTATACTATAGGAACTAAGGGAAAGCCCTATCCCCGCACCTGTTTCTTAGGAATCAGAAAAGGAATAGCTAATACTTTTAGGTTTTAGGGGGTAAAGAATAGGTTTTTCCCAACCTCAGCAGGGACAAGCTGTAAGAACACGTAACTCTGGTATTAGCCATATGTTCCCTTTTCCAGCAATGAAGTTCTCCTCAGTACAGCTGATTAGATTTTTTAAAAAGTCAGGCATTTAACACCTGTGATATCATATATCCCTTGCGGCCAATGGGCCTGAAATCTTCAGGATGTTAGAGATCCTCTAGGGTAGAGTCAGGAGGGAGAGGGAACACCTCCATAATCTGGTGTAGTAGCGCTTTTTAATAATGCTTATGGTTTATGTAAATGTTCCATTAAGGGCCAGAGGCTCATAGAATGCGATTATAAAAGACAAAATTTCTGAAAGTTTTGCTCTGGAGAAAGCTTCAGCTAGCCTGCGTAGAATTTTTATTCTATCCTGTGAAAACAATTGGTGGATGCAATGAGAATAGAGTGTGCCTACATACTAGCCTACAGGCCATACAGATATGTTTAAAGAATTGAGCTCAAGTACATTAATGTCTCAATAGGAATTCTAGCTTACTGGTTGAGGAGGTGTCCAGGAGGAGACTGTGGCCTGGGACCCATAGGGGATGAGTAAGAACATTGAGTAAAGAGAACGTGTCTTTATAAGTTAAACAAATACTCTGCTTGATTCAAGTATTACAAATTCCCTTACTCATTTCACTGTAATAGCTCTAAGACATTTATGTTCATTATTTACCAATGGGTTGGGGAATGTTGAAGATAATTTAAAAATTTGAACAAGTATTCCAGAAGTTGTTAGGTTTCATAAATACTCTGAGATTAAATTTGAAATGGTAACCAGTTTCTCAAACTTTTAATTTATCTTTCTTCCCAGGAGGTGATAACACCTTAAGTATAGTAATGAAATCAATGAATTCTTAGTTTTTCTTCTTCTCATCATAGATGTGGGTTTTGTCTTCCTTTGCTGACAGAGTTATTAGAAGCAATAAAATACCATCAGCATCCAAAATTTCACCACGGTCATCATTGGCAAAGCTACCATAAACTTTCTCTTAATAAAAATTGATTGTTCAATTTTCCATATCAGTGAACAAGAACACTCACCCAGAAAATGAAATTTATGTATAATCTATCCATCTAGATGAGATGGCATCTCAGTCATAAGGAAAGCAAAGAGCTCTGGATAAGGAATATGAAGATCTGGGTTTGGGCTCTTCTCTGCCATTTACATTAAACCTGGGGCCTCGGGGAAATGTAGAATCAAGTCTCCTTGTCCATAATGTTAGAACTAAGGTCTTTTCTGGTCCCATGAACTATGAAGTTCTGTGAGATATGGGTGCTATGGGGCTATTCTCCGTAGAGTTAAGGTCATAAAGGTTCTAAAGCCTTTTATTTGATTCATTTGGCAGAATATCACTTAGACTGAGGGGGAAATAACATATCAATTGGAAGCTTCCAGATAATGAGCTCAGAAGCCACATTCCCTGAGAAGGAAGTACTATGCAAAATGTCAGGGGTGACATTGATAATGTGCACCTTCTCTGCTATCTTCCCCTTGCAATAATCCCAATTGGTTCAGATAGTCAAGGAAATAAAGCTATAATTTTGATCTAAAAGTTTGGAGAATGCCAGATAATTGTCATCTTCTAGAACACTTGTTACTTCCAGATAAAACCCTTTTTCTTATGAGAAAGGAATGACATCATTTGGAATCCTAGCCTCCTTATTATATTACCACATCTTTAAAGAACATCTTGAAAGAGAGGAATGGAAATAAGGCAATAGAATTTATGGCTAGAGACATAAAAACACATTTTCCTTTAAAAAAGCAAACCTTCTGTTGATCCTTGGAGACACTGATCAGTTTGCATTATAACCAGTGTATTTATAATTGGGAGGAAATACCATCTACCCACTACTTTGTCAGGAAACATTAGCTTCATTTAATCCTAATAACTTTATGGCACAACTATCACTATCACTACCCCCAACTTTGGAAATGAAGAAATGGAGAGAGTTTAAATAACCTGCCGAAGGTCACAGAGTTTATAAGTGCTGGAGGAAGAATAAAAATTTCTATCAGATGCCAAAGCCCATGCTACAACAGAACCAACCTACTTTCTGGAAGGTGAATATAATTTTTAATACCACAATATATGTTCATTTTTTCCTATACTTTTGTTGACATTTGCAAATTAAAATAACTTTATGCCCATTCATACTGCTATAAGGATAATAGAAGTTATGATGAGACGCTCCCAACATTTATAAGTACGACTGCCCTCAGGAGAGTTCAGTTCATCAAATCCAAAAAACAAAAACAAAAACAACCTGTTATGATTAGCCATCTGCATTAGAAAATCAAGATACTGTCTTGTGAGATATTGTTAGATATTATGAGAATTGTGAGATAATGTTAAGAACATAGGCGTTCTGAAGAATTACTCCAGAGACAATACTGTTTGTGCAGATATTCGACCACAGAGAGATGGAACCCATTGATAATATTTGGAGAAAGACTGTGGGAAAGACTATCTTATTTTTCACATTTTAGAAGACTTCTACAATTTTTACATGTTATATAACTATGTTTTGGGTACAAAGACTATTTAGTAGATGTTGCCTGCTCACATACTGTAGGCACTTCATCCTGGCCTAAATCATCTCTTTGTTCATTCTAAGGGATTATCTCTTATCCTCTAATCTGACCCACATGAGGTTTGTGTCAACCAGGGATTTAACCGAATTTGTGATTTTCAAATGCATTTTAGAATTCTGTTAATATCCGTGATCACACCCCTTTAACACAGTATGGTCAAGCAAATAAGTTTGGTCATCACTCTCTCTGAATTATAGAAGATCTCCAGGTGCCGGAGAGAGGCAGAACTCTGCTTACACGACTTGTGCTTCTCTGCACAGGCATTGACTCTTCCCTTCTACTAGCCCTCTCTGTAGAGGAAGCTAATCAAAGCTCTGCACACTGAAACCTAAGGGACTGAGACTGGGAGCTGGGGCTTCCTTTGAGGGCTGCCTAACGTGTTGCATCCTTACTCTTTTGTCATGTGGTTGCCCCCTCCTCCAGCTCCACCCAACCCTCCCTTTCTCCATCACTCTGCTCACTTACAAGAACCACAGATGGAAAAGGCATGGCTCGCTGATGCTCTGCACTCATTAGCTCATGTATGCCACATTCAAAGGGACCCTTCGTTCAACCCTGCTGACAATGTGCTTCATTTAAAAACTGCTGTGGCTGGCGGTAGCCTACTGTTTCCTCTCCCATTCCCCACAACTTTATTCTCTGTTTGTTGCTCACTGTTCAGTCAGGCAATTCAACGTAAATGTCAGTGTGTTCCTACAGGTACAGAATATGTTATGCTATTCCATAGTAAATTAGCCCTACTATCCACTGGTAGCTACTTACTTTTACTGAAGAGGAAAATGATAAGGACACATATACACAGGCAAAAAATGCACCCTTGTGGAACCTCTGAGGGAAATAAAATTTAAAAAAAGAGGAAGAGAAACGAGAGCAGTTCTAGAAGTGGCACTTGATAAAGAAAGTGAAGTGTCAGCTCCACAAAGTAAAATACTCAATAGGGAAGGAGATGGCTTATTTCAGAATTCTTAAAGCCACGGAATCCTCAATTAGCTTGGTGGTTTGCTGATCAGTGAGGAAAATGACTAGAAATGCATTTGACTTTCACTAAAACAGATTTCCTGAGGGATTCTGGAAGTCAAAAATTCCCTGCTGGGCAACACATCGTGATATCCCCTTTACTTTCTTTGCCTGGTTTGAATCGATTGCAATCAGTAATTTTATATTGAAAACAAATGTCATTTGGTGATTTACAGATATTATTCAAACTGAAGACATAGACAAAATATTCATTAAAAAATTTTTTTTTTTGCATTTTCCTATTTGGTATCAATAACATGCAATCAGTAGAACACACTAAAGAACACTTATATCTCAAAATATCTCTACCTTTTTAAAAAAAATTTAGAAATGTTATTTGATTTTTTATTACTTTGGAATTTTTTTTCACATTTATGTCACAGTGTCTGACATCTCTTACATGTTGTCTCTTGCAAAAAAGCCAAGAAACAAATGAAGAATAAAAAGTGAGGGACTGTATCTATAATCTATATTTTGACTCTCAGGTGGCTCCTTACCAGCAAAAACAAACAAACAAAAAAACCCACCCCAGATTTGTAACATAGTTTAAAGATGCTTAGATTTATTATTTCATTTTAATCTCATACAGGTGCAAACTTTTATTAATTCATTGTGCAAAATTTCACTGCGAAAAGACTAGGCAGGAAAATAAAGTGGCTTGGCCATTGCCATGGGGCTACTCAATGGATGAGTGTACACAGACCCATAGAAAAGCAAATTCCTTGCAACATACCAAGTCCTTTTTGTCTCCCTTTCTCTTCCTTCGATGTAGAAAACCTGCAATTCTGGTAGCTGATCATAAAAGAGAAGGAGATAAGTTAATATAAGATGTTTTCTCAGTAAATAGAACTGTGTGCTCACATCACTAAAGATGAAGCTTTTCATAAAGAATGAAAGGTCTAAGTCTCTTAATTCCATCCGGAGGTTCAGATTAATTACCCTTCCAGTCAAGGTCACTGACAGTGTAAAGAATTTCCAGGCCCCCTAGAGCCAAGTGTTATCTTTCTCATACAGCAACCATGGATGCTTAAGTAAATCAATACATGGCAATTAGCAGGTAATAGGCATGATTTTTAAGTAGAAATAAGATATGATGATCCGGCTGTAGTACACATCTGGCTAGCCATCGGTGAACAACTGCTGCTATCTTGTTTTTGTAATAAAAGACCCATTTCAGTATATAGAGAAAGGGGGTATCAAGAAAAGGAAAAAAATCAAGATATGAAATGTTCAAATTATGCTACTTTAAAAAATATTTGGTGGGATCTTATATATTCTTGGAATGACATACTTCTAGAGAAGAGTGATTCCATAATATTGTACTTTCCATTTTTTATAATATATTTTACTTTTTAGAACAGTTTTAAGTTGACAGAAAAATTGAGCAAAAAGTATAGAGTTCCCATATACTCTACCCTCTACACACCCATGCACACACACATATACACAGTTTCCCCATTATTAACCTCTCCCATTAGTGTTACAATTGTTGCAACTGATGAACTAATATTGATACAATTGCTAATTAAGGTTCATAGTTTACATTAATGCCTTCTCTGTGTTGCACAAGTCTATAGATTTTGACAAATGCATAATGTCATATATCTGCCATTACAGTATCATACAGAATACTTTCGCTGCCTTAAAAATCCCCTGTGCTCCACCCTGTACCTCTAGATAAGATTCTGTAATATTGTATTTGTATGTATGAAACCCTAATATGATGGTATTTTAACCATAGAACTCTATCTTATAGGTATTTCAAGATCGATTTAGTAACTAGAATAGTGTGATTTTTTCTTCTTAAGACATCTTGGACATTTTTTCACCATATATCATTTCTATAAATCGTTTGTGGATACTACTGTAAGAAAGTAAGAATTTAAGATCTTGTCCTTAACTCAAAGAATTTGTAATTTAATTCAAATTAATCAAAGAATGGATGAAAAGTTAACGAATACAAGGCAACGGATGGCAGGCTAGAAAGCAGTAGGATTAAGCGCTGAATGAGTGACATGGATAAAATTGGGGAATATGCAATAGAGCGATCACAGACAAGGGCATGAGGTCAAGAGAAAGGCTTAGTGGGTTCTGAGGGACTTGAAGAGGAGTAAGATATGGACAGTCAACTAGAGGGAAGGGCATTCAAGGCAGGTGAAAGAGCTTGGTCAGAGGTTATGTGAAGGGCAATTTTGTGTGTTGTGCCTCTAGGCTGATCTTAGAGTGCAGGCAGTTTGTGAGGCTGTATTTGGTCCCATCTGCGAAATGCCTTTGCCCACATTTCTCATTGGGAACTTGACAATTTCCTGGTGGCATTTCAGGGCAGCAAGACCCATCTGCTCTGCTCCCAGGACTTACAGTCTTTGCCTTCTCAGCTCTCTTTATTTCAGCCCTGGAAAATATCTTCCTGGTTTAGACAAAGACTTTTTACTTCATACTACTAAGCTCACAAATTCTAACATGAGCTGAAGCTTTCAGCGGAGAAAAAATGCTAAAAGGAGAAGTAAATGTCTTTTTTTTTTTTTTCCCCTAGCCTGGCTCAAATGCACTCTAAGGCAAAGACATGCAGGGTTCTCCATATTTGAGTGGGTGAGAATAAAAGGAAGAAAGGGAGAACATAGGGAGAAAATTAAAGCACAACTTTGGTTAATATTTCAAAATCCAAATAAACAACCTAATCTTACACCTAAAGGGGCTGGAAAAAGAGAAACAAACAAAACCTGAACCCAGCAAAAGGGAAATAACAAAATATCTAGGAATAAATTTAACCAAAGATGTGAAAAGCATGTACTCTGCAAAATATAAAACACTGATGAAAGAAATCAAGGTGATGCAAAGAAATGGAAAGACATTCCATGTTCATTGGTTGGAAGAACAAATATTGTTAAAATGTCTATTCTATCAAAAGCAACTTGATAGACATTTAATCTACACATTTAATACCATCTCTATCAAAATACCAATAGCATTTTTCACAGAAGTAGAACAATCTTAAAATTTATATTGAACCACAAAAGACATTTAATAGCCAAAGCAATCCTGAAAAATAAAAACAAAACTGGAGGCATCACAATTCCAGACTTCAAGTTATATTACAAAGCAGAAGTAATTAAAACAGTATGGTACTGGCATAAAAACAGACACATAGATCAATGGAATAGAATAGAAAACCCAGAAACAAACCCACACTATATGGTCAATTAATCTTCAACAAAGGAGAAATGGATATACAATGAGAAAAAGACAGTTTCTTCAAAAATGGTGCTGGGAAAACTGGACAGCAACATGCAAAAGAATGAAATTGGACCCTTTCTTTCACCATACCCAAAAACAAATTCAAAAAGGATTAAAGACCTAAATGTGAGACCTGGGACCATAAAAATCCTAGAAAAGAAGGCAGGCAGTAACCTCTTTGACATCAATGGTAGCAATATTTTTCTATATATGTCTCCTGAGGCTAGGGAAATAAAAGCAGAAATAAACTATTGGAACTTCATCAAAATAAAAAGTTTCTGCACAGTGAAAGAAATAATCAACAAAACTAAATGGAAAACTACTGAATGGGAGAAGATATTTGCAAATGACATATCCAGTAAAGGGTTAGTATATCCAAAATATCTAAAGAAGTGATAAAACTCAATGCCCAAAAAACAAATAACCCAATTAAAAAATTGGCAGAAGACGTGAACGGACATTTCTCCAAAAAAGACATCCAGATGGCCAACAGACACACTGAAAGATGCTCGACATCACTCATAATCAGGGAAATGCAAATCAAAACCACAATAAGATATCACCTCACACCTGTCAGAATAGTTTATATCAAAAATATAAGAAACAACAAGTGCTGTTGTGGAGGATGTGAAGAAAAAGCAACCCTCTCGCACTGTTGGTGGAAATGCAAACTGGTGCAGCCACTATGGAAGACAGTTCCTCAAAAAATTAAAAATAGAACTACCTTATGATCCAGTAATCACACTACTGGGTATTTACCCAAAATATACAAAAACACTAAATCGAAGGGATATATGCACCCCTATGATTATAGCCGCATTATTTATAATAGCCAAACTATGGAAGCAACCCAAGTGTCCATCAATAGATGAATGGATAAGGAAGATGTGGTATAATTCAACATGTATATATATGCATATATATATAATGCAATATTATTCAGCCATAAAAAGGAATGAAATCTTGCCATTTGCAACAATAGAAAGCTAAAGAGTAAAATGCTAAACAAAATAAGTCAGTCAGAGAAAGACAAATACTATATGATCTCACTCATATGTGGAAATCAAGAAACAAATGAGCAAAGGGGAAAGAAAGAGAGAGAAACCAAGGAACAGTCTCTTAACTCTATAGAACAAACTGATGGTCACCAGAAGAGAGGTCGGTGGGGGGATGGGTGCAACAGGTGATGGGAATTAAGGAGGGCACATGTCGTGATGAGCACTGGGTGATGTATTGTCATATATTACCTGAAAGTAGTATAACACTGTATGTTAACTATACTGGAATTAAAACTTGTTTCAAAATTAGTTTCAGAACCAGAATGTCCGATATTACTAAGATAAATCTAGTTTCTGTCTCCTAGAAATGTTGAGAGCAAATTCTAATGACAAGGGCTGAGGACTGAGGAATAAATGAATGATATCAATAACCTTCAACCATGAGGCAGGATAAGAGGCAACAGGACGGGTTTAACAAGGAGGCCCCAGGACTGGCAAGTTGGCTTCAGAGGGATTTAGCCAAGTAAGATTTGCTCCGAGGGAGACCAACGGGACTTCATAGGGAAGTCTGGCGCCAGTAGTTTGAGGAAGCAAGTTTTTAAGTCAGGAAAGTAGCTCATATTAGGACAAAAACAATGAGGAATTTGTAACATGTAGAACTTTAAGAATTTGGTTAAAATATAAGAAGGTAGTAAAAAAAAGTCTGTGTTGTGACCTAGGACACAAGCTCTGCCCCTTAATAAAAATATTCCCTATTCGATGTAATTGAGTCAGAGTAAGAGAGCCACAGAAGCTGGCATTCCTCATTCCAGGGCAGAGAATTCAGATGTGCTGGAGGTAAAGGTGGGGTGGAAAAGCAGAGATAAGGGAGAGGCTAATTAAAGGGAAACTCACAGCGCTTTTGACACCAAATGTGTTTTCCAAATCAAAAAATTCCCCAACTCTCTGTAAACACGGACTGGGTATTCTACAATTTAATTCATCTTGACACTACCTAGAGTTAGCACAGACTCCACGTATTAAGGACTCAGTCCCACAAACCTGCCCCCTACTTCAAACAATTCCTAGTAGTGGGTCCCCAGGTTACCGACACTTTTGTCCAACTTGGCTACAAATTGTGTGTTCCCAAGACCCCCTCCTCTTTGACAATTTGCTCACAAAATGATTCAGAAACGCAGGGCAACATTTACTTAAATGGTTTGTTATAAAGGATAGACAAATAACCAGATGAAGAGGTATGTTGGGTGAGGTCCAGAAGGGTGCCAACCACAAGAGCTTCTATTCCTGTGGAGCTGGAATGCAGAAACTCTCCCAGTACATGGATGTGTTCACCAATCTGGAAGCTCTCTGAACCCTGTCATTTAGGGATTCTTACGGAGACTTCATCATGTAGGTATGACGGATTATTAACTCAATCTCCCGCTTCTCTACCCTCCTCAAAGGATTGGTGGGTGTGGGAGAGTGAGGTTGAAAATTACAAATTTCTAATCATGGTTTGGTCCTTCTGGTGACCAGCCCCCATCCAGGAGCCCACCAAAAATCATTTCATTAGAACAAAAGATACTCCTATCATCCAGGAAATTCCAAGGGATTTAGGAGTGCTGTGTCAGGAGTTGAATCAGGGCCAAAGACCAAATATTAGAACAAAAGAGGCTCCTAGCACCCCTATAATGCAGGAAATTACAAACCTGGGGGCATAGATCAAATACAGATCTCTCTTATGTCACAGTGCTATGCTTATACTGTGTTTGTTTGAATCAGAAAGCAAATGCTCATTGTTTTTAATAGGTTCATTTACACTCAGAAATGTGGGAAAAAAAAAAAAAGAAAAAAGAAATGTGGTCTTCCGTGCCTAGCACACTGCCTGAAACAGTGGCCACTTACTAAATACCTGGTAATTAAATCCATTAAATCCAGGATTTTAATGTGGTTATAACTAGTAGAGGAGCCATGGTTCATTGATAGTTTTTTTTGCTGTTGTTTTTGGTTTTGGGTTTTTTAGTAGGTTAAAACAACATACATTTATTTTCACACAGTTTCTATGGGTCACAGTCCAGGCATGCTTAGCTGGGTTCTTGGCTGTGAGTGTCATAAGGTGACAGACGAGGTATGAGTGCGCTGCATTCTTCGCAGGTGCTCAGGGTCTTCTTTCAAGCTCAGGTGGCTGTAGGCAGAATTCAGTTCCTTGCAGTTGTAGGACTGAGGTCCTTGTTTTCTTGTTCTTGTCAGTTGGCGTCCCCTCTCATCTAGAGGCTGCCTGCGGGCCCTCCCATAACACGGTAATTTATTTCCTCAAGGCTCTCAGGATAATTTTTCTTCAAGGCTGTTGTTTGATTATGTCATGCTTGCTTAGGATAATCATCCTTTTGATTAACTCAAAATCAACTAATTTGGGACCTTAATTACCTCTACAAAATCCTTTCACCTTTGTCATATTCTCATCATGGCATTTTAGAATTTCAGCCTGGACCGAGGAAAAATCAATTGTCCAAAGTTCCTCTGTGATGTCAACTTGTAGAAAAGAATACAGTATTATTATCCTTTCTAATCTTTTCTCTAAATTGAGATGTCACAAACATAAAACATTTGCAAATTTTAATCGTATGACCAGGTATCATAGAATCATTGAATATTAGAGAATAAGTAGAAAAATACATTAGCCCAATTCCTCCCATCTGCAAATATAATTTGTTCTCCATTGTCCACATAATTTTTTCAGAAGTATAAGCATCCAGTATTAAATGGAAATATTTACAAATGCTTGAAACTAGAGATTAATTGAGCCTTGTTGATACTATCACAGAAACTCAAAAGCAGGTCAACTAAACAATTTTATTCGTATCACAGCCTCTTTTTTCAGATCTGAAGAGAACATGATAAATGTAGCATCATTCAGGTCACAGACACTCAGTTATTTTTTTTATTTTTCTTTTTTGCAAATACTACTTGAATGACCATTTTGATCTGTGAAAATGCAAGATTAACTCTTTTCTTGATTTTATTTTTATTTTTTTTTGAAATGTTTATATACTAGGTAGAATATATTTCCTGGAAACACTTTTCAACCATTCTTAAGGTAGGGTATTTCATTTTTCTATGGGGGGAGGAGTGATTTATATTGGTTTTAATACTGTCTTTAAATTTTAATATCCTCAACCTGCAAAGAATGAACTTTCAGCAAATAAAAGTATGTCGGTGGGGGAACTCACAGTGATTGTTCTCTGCGGGAAGGATTAAATAAATGTAGAGTTCCAAGCAGGCTTAGGCAATGAACTATAAAATTTCAGGAGTTGAATCAGGGCCAAAGACCAAATATTAGAACAAAATTGCGAGAGGGAAATAATCTATCTTCCATGCCAGCTGATTGTGCTGCCAGTGCCATACTCTGGAAATAGCAATGACGTTACCTTTTTCTCTCTCTGCCTCTCTAGCAGCTGAGAGTTGGAGCCCTCCGTACCGAAACCTACTGACAGATCAGGGCACTGCTCACTATTAATAACAGGATAAGGCATGTAACCTAAGAGCCTGGCCGCTGCTGGTTAGTGCTTTCAACATGAGGGGTGCCTTACAACTTGTAAGACCTGCCTCACAGGTTTGTCACTGAGAATCTAACAGACAGAATATTCACAGAAGTGTTTTGTGAACAGTAATTTATTTAAATGTTAATTATGTATAATATTGTCTTAGAAAGTGTACAAACATATATGTGTATATGTGTATATACACTTATGTGCATACACACATAATAAGAATCTAAATCAATATAATCTTATATATGCATACACACATAATAAGAATCTAAATCAAATCCTTCTCTTCACAGCAAAATCGTTTTTAAAAACTGTTGCCTGATAATAATTTAGTGAACTTGTATAGTGTCTTTCTTTATATGTACTCTGAAAATTTTTAGAGTAAAATTAAATTAAAAATGTAACACTCCAGAAACTGAACTAAGGTCTTTAATAGGTTAATACTTCATTTATTTCTCAAAATAACCATGAGACACAAGTATCATTATCTTAACTAACAAATGAGAAAATTAAATGCCAGAGGCTTTTGTTAAAATTTCAATGATCATAGTCTTGATTTAGACATGAGAAGAGAAACACCACATGAAGGATATACACCTTTGGATTTACGATAGTCAAAACTACAGCTGATGGTTGAGATAAGTGTTAAGAATTTAATCAATACAGGGGCGCCTGGGTGGCTCAGTCGTTAAGCGCCTGCCTTCGGCTCGGGTCGTGATCCCAGGGTCCTGGGATCGAGCCCCACGTCAGGCTCCCTGCTCGGCAGGGGGCCTGCTTCTCCCTCTCCCACTCCCCCTGCTTGTGTTCTTTCTCTCGCTGTGTCTCTCTCTGTCAAATAAATAAAATCTTAAAAAAAAAAAAAAAAAAAAAAAAGAATTTAATCAATACATGGGTGTTATTATCCTCCTCAGTAGGTGAGAAAATTGAAGGTTAAGAGTTTTAATAATTTGTCCAAGTTGAAGATGAAAGCCAAGATTCGAATCCAGATAGTCTTCAACTAAAACTTGTAGTATTTCCAGTCATTTATTTATTCAAAATATTTCTAGAGAACTCTCTCAGATAAAGAATTTCTGAGCAAAATTGCTATAGTCAACTGGTATTGTGGAGTTTACAGCTGAGTAGGAGAAAGAGAAATTTATCTAGTAATTAGACAAGGAAATATAACTGACATCATTCAAGTCTCTGCAAAATATCTCCCAGGAGAACACTCCCCATCTCCACTAATGGTGTGCGCGCCTCCCCCCGACAGTCTCTAGCACACTACCCTGTTAGAATTTCTTCATAGCACTTACTTGTTTGTTGACCGTGTTTATTTACTGCATATATCCCATAGAATTGAAGCTCCTGATATCTAGTTGATTGTTGTCCCCTAGTGCCTGGAATGCTGCCTGCCTCTTTTAAAATTTAGTTATTCATTAAATGCTTGTTAAAAAAAGAGAAGAAGAAAGAAAGGATCCTGAAGTACAGTACTAGGAGAATATATTTTACCTGACAGGAGAAGTCAGAAATATTTGAGAAGTTATACTTAAATTGCAAATCTGAAGAATGAATGAGGTTTTAAAGGAGTGAGTGTGCGTGTGTGTGTGTGTGTGTGTGTGTGTGGTGGGGCAGGGGGCAGCAGGGAGTTTCAAGTAGAGGTGGGTAGAGTATGCAAAGGCCTGTGGTAGGACAGGACATTCCAAATATAAGACAGGAAAGAAGGCCAAGGGGGCAACTTAAGTGCAGCATGTGACAGGAGAAGTAAGTTGGGCCAAGAGCCTTGCAGAAATTTTGACTTTGAAGAGCAATGAAGAGCCATTGAAGTATTTTAACCAAAAAGGAAGTATAATGATGTGTGCATGTGATGAGAAAAAAAGAGAGACAGAGTGGATGCAGAGATCCCAGTTTGGAGTCTCTGCGATAGTCTAGAAATTAGGTTGAAGGAGTTGGATGACCTTTAATGATAAGAAAAGTTGTTGAGATCATGAGCTCCTTAGAAAACTATGCAGAGCCTGTGGTAGAGGGGAGATAAAGGGCAGAGAGGATGAGGATGGAAGGGTTGGCTACAGGTATCCAGCCTGTGCATTAGAATGGACAGTGATGTCATTTCCTAGAGGGGGCAAGGCAGAGGAGCAGGGCGGGGATGGCACGTACCTCTACCTCCCCTTTACATCAGGCATCTCCTCAGTCTTGAAAGGTTTGGTAGAGGATAGACATTATTTATGTTTAAAAGCCTGAGGGTTTTCAGAAACGAAGAGCAGAGCCCACAACAGAAACAAGGCATCTTGATTTTGTCCTCTCTGCACATGAACCATCATATTGCTTATTTAAAGTAACTGTTGTGTTTTGAATTAGAAAAGGTTATATCCATAATACTATAAAACTTGAACTAATTTCTGAATATTTTTATGTTTTTAAGTAAATTCCTACATAGATCTCAAGGTCCAGCTTGTATTTTTAACTAAACTAATCCTAAAGATGAAAAGACATACACACTCATGAGATTTTTTTCTTTTCATTTTACTTTTTTTTAAAGGTTTTATTTATTTATTTGAGACAGAGCATGAGCAGGGGGCAGGAGCAGAGGGAGAGGGAGAATCAGACTCCCCACTGAGTAGGGAGCCTGACATGGGGCTCAATGTGCGGCTCAATACTGGGACCCTGGGATCATGACCTGAGCTGAAGGCAGATGCTTAAGCGACTGAGCCACCCAGGTGCCCCTTTTCTTTTCATTTTAGGATCAAGAATAATATCCCTCCCCAAATATAATTAGATATTTTCATTTCAATACACCTATCTGAACATTCCCAAGAATTTCAAAGACTGAAGAAGGAAAACTGGAAATGGGTAAATACTGGAATAAGAACATCCAGTACCTAAAATGTGAAAGTACAATTGGATCTCATTATATAATATGAAAAGGATTACAAAACCCACAGCACAAAGGAGGTCTGTGTCTTTCCTTTTGATGTGCCTGTGTAGTGAGACTGCAATTAGTGATAATAGGAGTTGCATGTGTAGCTCAAAGGGGCTTGATGCAAGTTTGCAGCAGGGTACAAAATGGTACAAGTAAAACCCAGTTCTCGTTACCAACATTTAATTTTACTGTCTCCTTTAGATAGCATAACTTTTCCATTATCAGAATTCCTCCAACCCATTACATCGCCAATGCAATTATAAATGCAGTATACATTCATCGAAGCTGATAAAAAAAATCAAATGCAGCAAATTGATTTGAGGTGAAGGGGTTGGAAATCAAATGGTGGTCAAGTTGTATATGAAATGTTACCTACACTCCTATTCTTATGGTTCCAAAGAATACATGCTTACCCTTAAAGACAAATACTCTGTTCTGATACAGAAGCATCTTTTTTTTTAGGTTCTGATTTTAATATGCTAGATTTTTCTCAGGCAATAAGCAATCCCTTAAATTTTGTAAACTGGCATTCATTCATCCATTCTATAATAGTTTCTCCAGCATATTCCTAGAATTAACTTGCTTTTAACAGTCTTGCTTAGCTCTGTGTGGAACTGGCATGCATACAAACGTGCATTGCACACATTTGAAGATTTGTAGCCATTTAAATTGGTATGCATATCATATGTGCATATAATAGATGTATAAATATGTTACTAAACCAGATGGTTCTCCACACTGAGCATTTATTTATATACACACAATATCAGAGTACACAAATAAAGCTTTTTAGTTATAAGCAAATTTGCTAAGCATATCACAGTATTTATGTATTTCTCTTCCTTAAAAAGTATTTGATCATTTAACATTTTATGTTAAATTTCTTTCATTGATTCCGTTTCTATTCTCTTCTGCATCTTAATTCCTATTTTTCTGTAACGGAATAAAGTAATAAATTTATTTTCATCATCTATAAAATTTTTCTGTTCACTATATAATACACAATAAGCTTTATTTCATATTAAAAATTTTCCTGAGATCATCATGGTGAAAATGGGCATTAACTTGAACATTGCATCTCCTCTATTCCCTCTAACTTCTTAAGGGACTTGCTTAAATATTCAAAGTAGTGCCACAGATTTACTCACAGCACAGTTTACACTTAAGGGCAAAAACATAGTCCCTTTATTTTGTGTACTAAGAGTCTGAACTTAAAAGCCCTGACTCTCTGGGTGGTAGGGGGAAAATTTGCCCAACTGTTTTTGAATTTAATTTGAGCAAATATTTAATAGTCCCTTTACATAATGCTAACTCTCTTTAGATAAAAATACTCATGTTTTCAGTCGCTCAACCGACCTCCGCCCACCCCGTTAAGACAGCACTTCGTTGAAAGAGAAAATGGTGCTCAGACCTGCTGTGGTTTCCGGACTCTGCTCTGCTTCCGTGTCCCCCAGTGCTGTGTAACCTGTTGCTGAATGGTTTTGTCAGTGGTCATGAAGATAGGCTCCTATCCTCTTCTCAGTCCTTATTCCCAAATAGCAGCCAGCTAAAAATCCTCACCTTTTCGCTGAGTAGGGTTATAGAAAGCGGAGACCCTGAAAGTAGAAGCTGCATGAAAATTGAGAAGTTGGAAACTGTGAACTGTCGCTACCAAATCTGCAAACCTGCCTTCATCTGCCCCTGGCTTTTTTTTCTTACTGTTGTTTTGGGGCAGCATATATTAGAATCACCTGGAGGGCTTGCTAAACCCTCCATTTCTGGGTCCCACCATAGAATTTCTGATTCAGTTGGTCTTGTACGGGGCCTGATATAATTTGCATGGCTGAAATTCCCAAGTGATGCTAATGCTGCTGGTCTACGGACTTCACTTTGAGAACCACAGCAATAAGGAAGTTTGGCTTTGTATCAACTTTGTATCCCATCCTTTTCCATCTTCTTAGAGCTCTTGCTTCATGAATTATTCCTTCTATTTCTTTATTCTTCCCTCTCTTCCTCACTGAGGAATCCTTTTGATCACCATAGAGGTGTGGTCTACTCTACCTGTCAAAACAAAACAAAACAAAATGCACGCCTAGCTATAAGTAGTTTTGATGGGTCAAAGATGCATCTCTGGCTACCATATGATCTATAAAAAGCTAAACTTCTTGGAGGAGTTTTCTACTTATGCTTTAGCTACTTCATTACTTTGTTGTTGTAGCTTTCTGCAATCTTTCCCTACTTCTACTATTATAGCGTTACTGATGGTCTGGTTAGTCTAAGTAAATGTTATACTTTTTGGGGGGGGGGATTTTATTTCTTTATTTGAGAAAGAGAGATAGTGAGAGAGAGAGCGTGAGCAGGGGGCGGAAAGGGGGAAGCAGACGCCCTGCTGAGCAGAGAACCCAACACGGGGCTCCCTCCCAGGACCCTGGGATCATGACCTGAGCTGAAGGCAGACGCTTAAACCGACTGAGCCACCCAGGTTCCCCAAATGTTATACTTCTATGGCTCTAATTTAGTTATTTTTAGCTAGGACAAAACTTTATTTTAGAGGAAATAAAAATTTCAGGGAATTTTATAATTCCCCTTGTATCTTCTGATTCAGGTTCCAAGTTGTTCTGCTACTTACAGGTTAGGTAATTATGAGCAAGTGCTTAATCTCTCTGAGGCTCAATATTCACACATGGTAACTAGAATTAATAATGTCTATCTTATAAGACTATTTTGAGGTTAGGGCTAATGCGTATATAATGCCTAGGATAGTGCTGGGAATGTCAGTGGTAGCTAGTGATAACAACAGAAATAAAAATCTAACTTTGACATTTAGAACACAGAAAAATCAGATTGAGTTTGTGCTTTGTCACCAACTATCAGAATGCAGGAGGTTGCTAGTATTGATTTCCTAAGTGGAGTGCTTATGATAAGCAAATTCTAATGAATCAAAAGAGTGGTCCCCTATGAACTAAGCAGATCACTTGTTAAAAATGGTAACTTATCGGGCGCCTGGGTGGCTCAGTCGGTTAAGCAGCTGCCTTCGGCTCAGGTCGTGATCCCAGGATCCTGGGATCAAGCCGCGCATCAGGCTCCCTGCTCAGCGGGAAGCCTGCTTCTCCCTCTCCCACTCCCCCTGCTTGTGTTCCTTCTCTAGCTGTCTCTGTCAAATAAATAAAATCCTTAAAAAAAAAAAAAAAAATGGTACCTTATCAAAAAAAGAAAAAAAGAAAAGGTACCTTATCTAACATCCTACAGATAGTCTATAATATACATTATATTTATTATATATCAATGTTATAATAAATATTCTCTCTATATATATTCACCTATTCATCTCTTGGTGGACATTTGGGCTGTTTCCACATTTTGACTATTGTAAATAATGCTGCTATGAACATTAGTGTACAGATATCTGTTTGAATCTCTGTTTTTAATTCCTTTGGTTATATAGCCAGAGATGGAATTGCTAAACTAATAGCTATATTTTAACAATATATAATATTTGTTTTATTGAAAATGCCTACTGTTGAGATGTC
The DNA here is from genome assembly GCF_002201575.2 of Neomonachus schauinslandi. NCBI lineage: Eukaryota > Metazoa > Chordata > Mammalia > Carnivora > Phocidae > Neomonachus > Neomonachus schauinslandi. The sequence continues at coordinate 130,379,173 of NC_058404.1, read as the reverse complement.
TTTTTGTATACAAAATCATATTCATTTAATAAGTTTGCTTTTATTATTGTATATATGCCAATCTACTAAGTACTTTATTATATCTTAGATAATTGCTGATAGTTATTACAAATTAATATTTGATTGATATTTACAATTATTATCTCATTGAATCCATACAGTAACTCCTGAAGAAAAAGTGTATATGTATTTTTATGCTAAATTTATTAAATGGAAAAACTGGGGCTCAGACAGGTTAATAACTTCCCTAAGGTCAGACAGCTCTACAGGAGTATAAGCAGGCTTGGCAACTAGGATTATTTGCCTCAAAGATCATGCTCTGAATTACTACCCTTTCTTATATTTAGCAAACTAACCGACCTCTGACTTTATATTTAGGAGCCTTGTATTTACCTTTAAAATTTTACTTAACTACTTTGAAGTGTGAAATTTCCTAAGGGGAATTTTGTGTTGTTTTCATCATAGCAAATTCATATATCTGATAAAATATCTGTCAAGTAAATAATTTTAGTATAAGCATTTTGGTAGTCATAACAGCAGCTTTTTCCTATTTGTCCTCTAATTCCATGAGAAAACATGGAACATAGGACTAGCCTAAGATATATATATATATATATATATGAGTTTCTTTAATGGAATTGTCTTGTTATTTGTCCCCCCTTTTTTTTTTCAGCCATTATATGTGTACCTGACTGTGGTTTGGCTGTTAGAAAACTAAAATAAAGATAGGTTAGATATAGCTGAAATTCTCCAAGAATTCATCAAAATATTGAAACTATAAGTAACATATTTCACAATAATTTAATGGTATTATCAAGTGTGTACAATACAAATGGAAATACTTCTATTCATCACTTCATTTGAAATTGGTAAACAAACGTGGCTTATATGTCAATACTTCTCACTCCTTTATGATTTGGAACAATATTTACTAAAATATTTTTTTTAAAACTTTGTCTCTTCAGATGTTTGGTCAAAAAAGTTTGGAGCATCCTCCACAATCATTTCCTAGAGAATGACACCATACATCAGTCTACAGATTACTGTGAACAGTCCTGCAGTGAATAAATGTGATTAATGTATTCACTCAAAAATTTTAAAATTCTGATTTAGAAATTACACTTTATATCTGGAAAGCTCTTAACCTCTGTGGAGTCTAACCTGGCGATTGACAGTAAAACAGAACGTGAAAAAATGTATTTGGATTTCATCCTGGTATATGTAAATATTTGCTGGAATATATTGCCACGTGCACTAAACTTCAGTATGAGGAATATTAAGTCACTGGCAAGACTTCATTCAGTTGACAGTATTTCTAAATTTACTCCTTTGATTGTTATATGTCAAGCATATTAAACAAATGAAGGACCTGGTGCTGAAAAATCAGTTACAGATCATTGAGTTCAAGATTAAATATATCGGGTAATTCAGGAACAATGGAATTTGTGTACTAGGATAAAAATTTAAGAAATTTGCTCCATTATATAAATTGAAATATCTGTGTTTTTATATTCTTATCAGAAAACAGGTAAAATTTAAACCAGTAATATTTTATACTTGAGTAACTGATTTAGTGCCTGGAATTTATTTTTTAAATGAACTTGGTTTATTCATATACTATACTAGTATATTGTGGGATAGGCTTTATAAGAAAAGAAGGGATTGTATGAAATAATGTCAAGGTCAGATGAAAAAAGGACTTGATCATAAAGTTGTTCAGGCAATGTGTTATAACTTCCTACCGAAAAGAAAAGATACACTAGGGCGCCTGGGTGGCTCAGTTGGTTAAGCGACTGCCTTCGGCTCAGGTCATGATCCTGGAGTCCCTGGATCGAGTCCCGCATCGGGCTCCCTGCTCGGCGGGGAGTTTGCTTCTCCCTCTGACCCTCCCCTATCTCATCTGCTCTCTCTCTCAAATAAATAAATAAAATCTTTAAAAAGAAAAAGAAAAGATACACTAAACATTACTTAGGTTGTTTCTGTGTGCTTTTAATATAAAAAACGTGTCCAGAAGCTCATTTTCACTTTAAAAAGTGAGAAATGGTTGCATTTGATATGATAAACTTTTACCATCTGATATAATTTTTTAGGCATCCGGAATCCACTGCACTGCCTTCTCTTTTACCTTAATACCCAAATACTAAACTTCACTGGGAAGTTGCCTTGTATCTCTCAGTTCCAATAAGAACAAATAAAGGTCATATTTAGGTAACAATATTTTGAAAATCGACTTAATGTCTATGCCAGTGATGGAGTGCTACCTATTCTTGAATTCTATTCCAAAACTAATGACGAGATGAAAATCAAAACTTGTTTTTATGTGGATATTAGATGTCTTTTAGACAGTAATTACTTCCAGGTGCTATCACTGAGGCTTTAGTGAGCTAAAGATTCTCTTGAACGATACCCTCACACAACTTACATGCTCTCCTCTACACTTTAAATGGCCTGAATTATTCCAGGAAGATTGTTGGGACCTTTGTGGGACATCTAATTACAACTTAAATGGAATCTGAACAAATCGATAAGAAATGGGGAGGCAGATAGAGAAGAAAGAATAATCTTTATTACTATATTTATTACTTTACTACAAGTTGGAGAATATATTCAACATAAGGGCTGAATGAGCTCCCTAACTAAACCCCAAATTTGAACAGACCTAAACACCTGGCTCTGGATAAGACTTATGGGTTAGAAGTACTGAGGAAAATCTGTACAGACATCTATCTACAGCTGTACAGACAGCTATCTACAGACACCTGTCTCCCAAAGGAAAAAAGGGCTAAGCTAATTTAAACAGTTCATTTAAGCTGCTCAATTTGGTTTTCTCAAATTGACCAATCAGGTGACTCTCATTCTTTCCTTTGGGACAGAATGAATTCAGTTTTCTCAATGTGGAAAGAGACAGGAAGAGTATGGATGAAGTATTCTCCCCTAACAAAGTTATTTGAATGATATTCCTGGAGGCAACTCTGATGTCATTGGACATACATCAACTCTTGAATCAAGAGGCCCTGGTGAGCTTTTGGTTCTAACCATTGAGAGGCTGTTTTATCTTCAAGAAACAAATTGAGGGTTGCAGAAGGGATGGGGGTGGGGGCTGGGGTAACGGGGTGATGGGCATTAAGGAGGGCACAGGTTTTTATACACAACTAATGAATCATTGAGCACTACATCAAAAACTAATGATGTACTATATGTTGGCTAATTGAACTTAATAATAAAAAAAAGAAACTATCCAACCTCCAGTTTTCTCATTTATAAATTAATAATTACATACCTAACATTTAAGGTTATTTTAAAGGTTAAAACAAATAATGCATGTGAAAGTATTAAACTGGGAAAATATAAAATATTATTTTATTAAATGGTTAGGTTAATCAAGAGTTCTTAAGCAGTGTGCTAAGCAATGGAGATGTAAAGATGAAGAAGATACCGTCTCTGCCATTGAGTCTCAGGTAAGAAACAAAAACATAACCAGATCATTTCAGGGAAAAAGTTGGGAATGAGAAATAGCCTGAGTATTTATGGATGAATTGAAGACTCATTCATTAAAAGCTCATGGGAATATTTAAGTTACAAGTTTTAATATAGATCACATGAACCCATGGAATAAAGAGCAGTTAAGTTTATGCCCTTGGTTTTCTTTCTATACTTACTTTGTTCCTCTGACATTTATAGGAACATAAATTCCATGAAGTCAAACACTACTATCTAGGTCATGTCATATGGTGGTAACACTGGATTTATCAACATCAGGCTGTATCTTGTGAAAAACTAGGGAGCATGTCACAAGATCAGCAAGCTTATAGAATAGGATTGTCATTTAGATAAAAGCCAAAGCCAAGAGATTGTTCTCAGTACAATCGGAGCTTCAAAAATGAAGAAGGAAAAATCTGTGCAGTAGTACAGCGTGAAAGCCAAATAGGGATTAAAAATCACACACACACACACAAATACAGGAACTGTAGATTTACACAGAAGAAGGTTCATTTCTTGAACTGAGATCGTCTAATCCTAAACAGAGAGCTGTCTTATGCAGGCAGCTGAAAGTAGTCTACAGCCTACCTTTTTCAAAATTCTCTTATTTTTAAAAAGTGTGATAAAATATACCTAACATGAAGTTTAGCACTTCAACCATTTTAAGGAGTACAATTTCGTGACATTAAGTACATTCGTGACATTTTGAGAACTTCATTATCTCAAACAGGAAGTCTGTACCCATTAAATGGTAAGTCCCTGTTCTTCCCTTCCTTCAGCCCCTGGTTACTGCTATTCTACTTCGTCTCTATGAATTTATCTCTTCTAAATACCTAGCATAGTGGAATCATAATTTTTGTGCTTGGCTTATTTCACTTGTAGTAGTTTTGATGTTTATCCACCTTGTAGCAGGGATAAGAATTTCATTGCTTTTTAAGCTTGAATAATATTCCATTGTATGTGTATACCACTTAAAAAAAAAAAAATTCATCTGTTGACAGACATTTTGGTTGTTTCCACCTTTTGGTTATTGTGAATAATGCTGCTATGAACACTGGAATGTAAATATCTGTTGAGTCCTTGATTTCACTCTTTTGGGTGTTCACTCAGTAGTGGACAGCAACTCTGTTTAATTTGGGGGTAAATCACCATACCGTCTTCCACCATAGCTGCACCACTCTACATTCCCATCAGGAATGCCTGAGTGCTCCAATTTCCCCACATCCTCACTCACACTTGTTATTTTCTCTTTCTGTTTGTCTGTTCCTTTATTAGGTATAGCCATCTAATGGATGGGAGGTGGTAGCTCATTATGGTTTCGATCTGCATTTCCCTAATGACTGACATTGCTGCAGAGCATCTTTCACATGCTTATTGGCCATTTGTATATGTGCCTTGGAGAAATGTCTATTCAAACTCCTTGCCTATTTTTTTTTTTTTTTGACGTTCTGGCTTGTTTTATTGTTATTCAAAAACTTTTAAAACGCGATTATCTCTGCCAAACAAACAAACAAACAAACAAACAAAAAACCCCAAAAAGACAGAACCGAGGAAATGGTTTTGACAGTTCTGTGGAAGTCTCTCTCTGGGAGTCCCAAGGGCTCTGGCCTCCCTCTCCCCTCAGTCCCTGCCTGAACTCTTATGGCATCTGCCCCATGTTGAGGAACAGGCAGGCAGCTGGACGACATCACTGATGAAATGCCCATTTCACACGGGAGGATGGAGAGCAACTATAAAATGCCTGTTAGGAGCAAATCAAGGCCAGAAAGGAAACATGTGGAAGGGGCATCCATACACTGTCTTCACTCCCATCCTGGCCTCTCTGACCAGCAAGCCCCATCTGCCATTTCTCTTCTCTTTGGGAGGCTGGGGAGGGGCAGGGGCTGAGGACCTGCAACTCCTTGCCTATTTTTGAATTGGATTGTCTGGCTTTTTTGTTGTTGAGTTATAGGAGTTCTTTCTATATTCAGAATATCCATCCCTTATCAGTTATATGACTTGCAAATGTTTTCCCTCATTTTATGGATTGTCTTCTCACTCTCTTCATAGTGGCCTTTGGTGTACAAATGTTTTAATTTTGTTGAAGTCCACTTGATCTATTCGTTCTGTTCTTGCCTGTGCTTTCGGTGTCATATCCAAGAAATCATTTTCAGCCTACTTTTTAAAGCAAGAAAACAATAAACAGGAACTAGAACAATGCCCAATTAGCTTTTGCAATATTATTTATTATTTTTATCTTTCCCTTTACTAAGTAAAATAAGAAAAAAATGAGATGGAGGAAAATCACTGAGACTTAGCTAAATATATTTTTGTTACTGCATATACAATTGTTGTTAAAACTATAAAAATCACTAATAAAGAATTTGCCTAAAATTGTCATTGTACTATCCCAAATAAAAAAGACAAACTCTTTCTTCCCATTGCAAACTTGAAAAATAATATTTTTATGATATTCATGAAATGCTGTAGTGCCTGGTTTGTTTGTAGCAATACATGAAAAAAGACTGATTTTATCACCAATGGGGAAAATTGGCAAATATCTTGTCTTTCTTTTCAAGTCTCGGCGTAATTTACAGGTTAATTGTGCATCACAAACACAAAGTATTTAGATGGGAGAGTTGCTTTCTTTATATTGCTATTGATCTAAATCCACATGAAGAAAAAAGGCATTAATTTGAGGGTAAAGAGGTGTCAGAAATGATTTACAGATTTCATGGGGTGTCAGGAAATGGACATCACTATCTAGTAGCTTTTATGAATACTAAGGATAAAATTCTGAGAGAACTAGCCTACAAAATAATCATTTCACAGAAGCGAATATTGACATAAAACCAGTATGTCTTGTTCTTAAATGAATAGTAGAGATGAATCATGGAGATTATTCAGTATCACTGAATAATCGATGGTCTAGCCAAAGCTGTCTTCCAAGGGTGTTAAAGCCTCCTTTTATGCTCTAAAAAGAGCTCTAAATTCCTGGAGGTAGAATCTGAAATAAGCTGGACTCACCCTCATAAACAATGCAAAAGTTACCCATCTGTTACAGCTGAATGACCTTCATATTTACATACCCGAAAGTACCTGCTTAGAAAGCCATCTGGAAAGTGTTACACTGTTCTTGTTTGCCAGAATTTGTATTAAGAGGGTTAGAAACCACCAATAAAAAAAATAAATTAGTTCAAATAGGAGATGCGGGGGAAAATATGGATTCATATTTTTTTTAAGATTTTTTATTTATTTGACAGAGAGAGACACAGTGAGAGAGGGAACACAAGCAGGGGGAGTGGGAGAGGGAGAAGCAGGCTTCCTGCTGAGCAGGGAGCCCGATGCGGGGCTCGATCCCAGGACCCTGGGATCGTGACCCGAGCCGAAGGCAGACGCTTAACGACTGAGCCACCCAGGTGCCCCTGGATTCATATGTTCTTACCAACAAAATTAGAGCACATGACAAGAATTGATGTTTCAACAAGAAAGAAAATTTTGGTTTTACTGTTAGTCATCATAGCAGAGGTAAATACCTGATGCAACAATAGACACAGGTAATAATGTTGAAATGTGGGACTTGGATGGCAGGAGAAGCAGAGGCATCTTTTATATATTTTTGAAAACCATCAATTTCAGGGTGCCTGGCTGGCTCAGTTGGAAAAGCATATGACTTTTGATCTTGGGGTCATGAGTTCGAGACCCATGTTGAGTGTAGAGATTACTAAAAAATAATAATAATAATAAACTTAAAAAATCAATTTCAGTTTATATACATAGTTGAATAGCACAAAAGAAAATATTTTGTGGAGTTCCCTCTTTGATCCTTGAATGTATGTGATCTCAGTAAAGAAAGCTAGATTAGAACCAAATACATAGGAATCTTTATTATTTCTTTCTGCAACTTTACTGAGAGTTGCTCCTTAGATGAAGAGCAAACTATTACCTTCAATATTTTATTTCTCCAAAAATATTTTCCTCATTCTCTATCAACTAATAGGAGTGCAGGTCAACTCATTCTGGCGTATTGCTGTCTTCTTCAGATATATCCAAGAATTCACCAAGTAATATGTACATTTTTCTTGAAAGCACCAACTACCAGGCATTTTTCTTTCAGAGTGTTTTTAATCGAGAGAATATTTTTCCAGGCACCTCGGCATGGTTGTGGATTTTATTTTATTCAAAATGACATCTAGTCCCAGTCATAATCTGAATTGCAGCAGGGCGGAGCAGGAGATGGATGATATATGAGGATGGTGATTATTCATAACTGTTAAGAAACAGAATAAAGAAATTCTTATTCCACTACTCAAAAAAAATGATACTTTGTTAACTGAAAATGATTTCATATTTAGAAGGTGTTTCCTCTATATAAATATGATTTTCTGGTGGCTCATCAAATTTCAGTTTCTATAGTATTTCTGAAATTCAGGTAGATACCAGAGTACTAGCTTTAGACTCTCAAAAACAAAAGACAACAAAAAGGCAACCAATAGGAAAGGAAATAAAATAATAGCTTCAGTAAAAATAACAATATTTAAAGAAAGAAATTAAAATTCTCTATGAGATATCCTTATATATGATACAAAAATATAAAAATCACCGTCATAGACCACACACAGAAAAGTTCAGTGCAGTTAAGTACAACACTCGACATTTTGTTCCATTTTTCTGACCTGTGTTATCCCTAGGCCTGGAAAATAGCACCAATATTAACTTTATATGTGATCCAAGCAATATTCTGACTATCTCAGGGGTTAAGCTAAACCAAGGGGCTTATCAAAGTGTTGGAACAAATTACTTTAACATTGCCATTATCTGAAGGAGCAGGACGAGTGTTAATCTCTACTGCACTGATGACTAATACTCAGCTGCACAGGCACCAAATAACTGCACAATAATGTGAAAGGCGTATTTGTTCTGGAAGGGCTCGCATTTATTTGGTAGAGGGTAGAGGGTAGAGGGTTTGGTTGCTGACCAGGTTGAGGTCACAGGGTAAGACTAGGTATTTGGAAGGAATGCACATCTTGTTTTCATTATCAAAACGGTATATATATTTTTAAAAAGGGGGGGGAAAAAAGCTTTAAAAAGACATGAAGACCTGCAAATAGCTTGCTTGACTTCAACCCTTACTACCTACATGTTTTCCTTTACCCATTCATTTTCAAAACAATTTTTTTTTACTATTTTAGGAAGTGTCATCATGCTTTACTCAGTTACAATCTTTTTGTCTTTACGTTCTGGCCAGAGGGTGGCTGAGCCAGTGTGAGTTAAGGGTTTCTTTCCTGAGCCTTTGGAAGGCATCCAAATTGGTTTGTCAGCTGCCAGTTTGTGGCCCTTTATCTAATGATGTGGTGGTCACAGCTGATTCTCATGTCACACGTGAAATCTATGATAAGCTGGAAAATCATTTAGTGTCTTGGGGAACAGATTAAATTTTCAAAGGCATTCATCATTGCCTTGACATTGACTTACATTTTAGTGATTAGCATGATATATTGTTTATTGGTTAAAAATAAAAATTGACAATGTTGGTGCTCTTTTGGTAAAGTTCTTTGGTGCATACTATCCTCTATGAAGTAGTTTTAAAGATAGATATTTATTAATGGTCTTGATCCCCCTGGTAATCTACATCAGAAAAAATGTGCTTTATAAAGGAAATGTCTGTGTGTATTAGACAGAGACACTTTTTAGGATTAGCACTACAAAAAAGAAAATTATTTCTTTCAAAAGGCCAATTAGTAGTCTGGGGTTTAAAAAATGTTTTATTCCTCATTCAGTGTGGAATATATTCTTCCTATCCACCTTGCAAAGATAGTCTCTTGGAAGTTTTAATTTTGGTATTTGGTATTTGTAGACAAAATAGATTTCCTTATGTGCCAAATATGGATGTCATTATTTTGAAGGTATGTTTTAATATAAAGATAAAAATATCATCAGAAAATATAGTATATCAAAACAAAATGTATCTACTATCAAGTGTTCATTTTTTTCATCAATTCAACATTATTTTGAATATCTACCAGATTCCAGACACTGCTCTAGGTGTTGGAATTTATAATCACTGAAGAATAAAAAGAAAAAAAAAGCTGAAGTCCCTTCCCTAAAATGAGACAACAATAAGAAAGATAAATAAAATAAATAATATGTTAGATAGTGATAAATGATCGGAAAAAGCAGAGGGAACAGAGTAAGGAAAGTGCATGTGCGTAGGTAAGGATCTCAGGGGCTAGTGGTGATTCAAACAAGATGTATAGAAGCTCACTGTAAAGGTGGAATTTGAGTAAAGACCTGGAGGAGGTGAGGGCACAAGGCTTGTGATTTCTAGAGGAGAAGCCTTCCAGACAGAGGGACACTCCAAGGACAAGCGCCCTGAGGAAGGACTGCACCTGGCATTAGCACGGTAGAACAGAGTGAGCTAGAAGGAGAGCCAGGGCAGATGAGGTCAGAGAAGTTAGAGGGGCCAGATAGGTGGCAAACCTCATTCATCACCAGGAAACCATTGAAGGGTCTTGAGCAGAGGAGTAATATTACTTGACCTACATTTAACACAATTGTCCTATATGCTTTGGTGTGAGTAAACTGCCACAGAGAAGGGAAACCGGTTAGATTATTGCAATAATTAATAATATTTTTTAGGATATAATATTTACACACATAAATTTAATAGAAAACAATGCAAAGAAGGATACAATCATGCTGCTACATAATCATCCTTTAATCATCTTTAATGGATTGCCCAGCACTACCAAAGTTGTTTCATACTTCTTTTCTTTCCCTAAGGCTACGACTTCTATTATACTTCACTCTAGCAACCAGGGGGAAAAAAAAGTCTCCAACTTCACAAAAAAGGTTCATTCCTTTATTATTACAATAAAAATGTGTAGAGCATCAATATGTTCCAGGCGTAAAGATAGTCACTAAAGATATGAGGATGAGTAACAAGCAGTCTTTTTTTTTTTAATTCTCACAGTCTCATGAGCAAAACAGAAATGCAAAAAGATATCTGTAATACATTTAAGAAGCACAATGCCAGAGATATGTCCAGGGCATTACTGAAGCACAGAGTATAGAGAGAGTAAGGATACATATTTTGTCTTGGAAATTAGGAAAAAGTTTCTGAGTATTGTTCCAAGTAGACCACTCTCCTCAAATTCTGATCCTCACACTCTTAGATATAAATAAAGCCATATACCTAGGAAATAGTTTTCAGAGGTTTGAGAGCATTGAATTTTCTCTTAGATACCCAACATTCATCTTACAGTTTTAAACATATGAACCACTTCAAAATGTCTAATCGTGTATATTCAATTTCATTTTTTTCTTCTTGCTCTCATGTCCTTAGTACCACTTGTAAAACTGAAAAATTTTCACTGAAGTCTGTGTACATCCATCCATCAATTTATCTCTGGAAATCATCCAAATTTGTCTTTAAAAATATCACTTTACTGCTTCCTCGTGATGTGATAGTCACAGCTAATTCTTACGTCACTTATGAAAATCTATGAGAGACTAGAATATCATGAATATATTGGAGGAAAAGAAATGACAATTGCAACATCACTTATTAGTGGAGGTGTATTGATTCATCAACAAAGAAGAAACACAGGGCTAACAGTTTTTCTGTCTCTCTCAGAGAAATGCCATAGACATAATGAGCTTGATTTCAACATGGTGCTTGATAGATAGGCCATGTGAATCTCGTTTAGCAATTGTCCAACTGTGTTAATCAGATAACATCAATCTGGTGGGTGGTAGTCTTAATTCTATGCCACAAAAATTTGAATTTGACTTCATTTGGCTTCTCCATTCTTATAAGTAATATTTAAAAGGACCTATTTCAAAAACCTGCCACACACACAACTGTTTCAATAATGCACAAAGATATGGAAAACATTATCAAATTCAAAATGATACAAAACTAAGAGCAAATCTTATCTAAATTAAAGCACCTGTAACCAAAGTAATCTTGATAGTTTGGAACAATAGGGGAAATTCTGTAGAAATAAGTTGTAAACTTACATTTATAATCAATGGAAAAAGGAGATAATAGGATTTCTAAGCTGAAATAAGTAGCAGTTCCTCATTTACTCTTCCTGATTTCTCAAGGAAATTCTTCAGAAAAGTCACAAGAAACAAGGTTATAACATCACTGGGAACTAGGTATTCTAGTCAAGTTGTACCAGAATCCTGGTATGGCCATGAAGTTGGTCAGAAGAAAGTTCCAGTCACTCCATGCTGAACCTCTTTCTTAGAAACATACAGACATCAACATTAGATAGTCATTTAACACATTTTATTGAACACTCATGATATTCTGAGAACAAGCTGAACTCTAGAAATCAAAGGAGAGAAAGCACAGTTCTGTCTAACAGAGAACATAAAAAAATGATAACCAGGAAATGTTGAGAGTATATTTAAGGATAGTACACGGTATGCACTGGAAGTACTTGAAAGGGCCATTTAACCAAGCTTAGAAGAGTCAGATGGATGCTTCTGGATATATGTGATTCTGAAACAAAATTAGGAGGAGTCAGAAGGTGGTCGTGGTGGTGGTGTGTGTGGTACAGTGTAGTGTAGTGAAGCCAAATCAGAGGATGGGGAAAGGTGGTGAAGAGGTTTAAAGTTTGAGTGAGCAGCACGTGCCAAGGCTTGGAGAAAGAGAAGGACTAGAAGTAGTTAGCAGAATTCTCAGTACGATTATGAGGATGGAGTAGAGACCACTGAGACAGTGATGAATAATGAGGTTAGAATATATATAAATAATCAGAGGCCAAATCTGAAAGCCTCTATGCCATCCTAAGAGGTTTGGACTTTAAATTTTATTTTGATGTGAAGCCTTTAGAGGGTTTTAATCAGGGAATGACATAATCAGATTTGCATTTTAGAAAACTAAATTAGCTAAGAGTGGAGGATGAATTGGAATAGGGGCAGACTGGTGTGGGAGAGACTAGTTAGGAGGGTATGGAAATTTATGCTAGCAGTGATGGTGGCCTGAAGTTAGGTAATTGGTAGAGAAATTAAAAGCAACAAAACGTATTAAAGAGATATTAAACAGAAATGACACTATTCAGAGAAAATACATTAAAAAGAAAATAAATCAATCTTAATCAGTTAGATACATGATATCCGGAAGGATTTGTTAAAATGGTCTCAGGGCTTCTGAGTTGGACAAATAAAGACTACATCAACCTTTCAAACCAGGAAAAGTGTATTTGGAGAGTGAAGGGGAGGATTCACAAATTTAGTTTCAGGAATATCCAGTGTGAAATTCCTGACAGACAAGTAGAGACGTCCTCTAGCAAATTATAAATCTGGGTCTGGAATGAAGAAATGGTGTGGGGTGAAAGTTAAATCTACAAATGGATGAAATCATCCAGGCTGCGCTGGAAAAGCAATGAGAAAAAGGCTGAAAGTAACACCTTGGAAAGCATTTTAGGATAAAGCAGGACATAAGCTTATATTGAGACTGAACCAGAGTAGCCAGAGAGGTAAATATAAATCAGATTATGAGAGAAAAGAAGCCAAGGATTTCAAAGAATGACTAGTATAAAATCATAATTTATTATGAATGCGTTAATATTTCTGAAACACACAGAATAATGCCCGACCCATGGTAGATTCTCTATAAAACACATTGAATCCTACTGAGAAATCAAGTATACATAACTAACATGTCCCCCAATATGCCACCTGGCAAAAAAAATAGAGATAGCAAGAAACCACGTTTCCTCCTCTTGGGGGCATCTGGAAATGCCTTTTGGGAATACCAGTTTTGGAATGTCCCTCTCAAGTACTCGTTTCTTTTAGTTCCCATAACTGTGTGGCGTATTCCCTTGTCAGTCACTCCTACTTCAGCTCCCTCCTATCAGCGACTCCTACATAGGCAGGTAGCTCACTATCACCACTATTAAGTAGGGCAGCTGTGTTAATCCAGTACTCATTTCCAAATGGTCAAAGATGTACTAGTGTTTGAAATGGTAAAGTATTATTTGGACTCACTGAGAAAGATGGTTGGGACTTAGAAGGAAGAAGCTGATGTCAAGTTCATAACATCAGTGAGTGAAAGCAGGTGATTAGAGGCTGGCTGACAATGTGATGAGAGATACAGGATTACAAAGGTGGAGAGCAGGAATACCAGTGGCATAGTGGGTTTGGCATAAGGGAGAAGGCAAATTATCTGGAAACCATGCTGTGAATGAAGAAGAGGATAAGATGACTTCCACTCCCCAAACTGAGCTATGTAGAACATGCAAGAATGATCAGTGGAGAGAATGCCTTTAGGAAAGAGTCCGATTTTAGTCAAGATGGGAGTAAAAGAGACTTAGCATGCAAGGTGGTACCAAGAAGCTCCAAACAGATCACCTCAGGGTCACACCTATGCCTTTCACAGAGCAGTCTGTCTACTCCTGTGGATCAGCATCATTGCTCTTGCCATCCGTTGACCATCCTAAACAAAATTAAGTACCTTTATTTTGTAACTTAGAGTATGCTCCCTGCTTACTCAGGTACTCCCCGCAGAGAATGGGAACAAGTTTTAACCTATTTTGTTCAATTTTATTTTCAACTTTTTTGGAATTTTTCTAGAGCAGGATTTCTCATCATTTTAGGCTGGCTAATTCTTCGTTGTGGTGGTGGGCAGTCTTGTGCAATGTATGATGTTTAGCAGCATCCCTTACCTCTACCAGAGCTGCTAGTAGCCTGCTTTGAGTCTAATGACCAAAATGGTCTCCAGATATTGCCCAACATCCCCTGGGGAACAACACTGATCCAGTTGAAAACCACTACATGGTGAGCAAATCAGTCCTAGTCAACTGAGCATTAAAGTCATGGTTTTTTTTTTCAATAGGCTTACTGAATCTTCATACACAAATGTCACTCTGGTCACTTGCTCTGTTGAATCAGAATTCTTAGTGTGGTATGCAAATTAGGTGTTCTCTTTTACACCCTCTGATCCCCTGTTCCATCTGCATCATCAGAAGGAAGCCAACATTAAGGCATTGCTGCAATGAAAACTTGTGTGGTTGACTCTATTCAAATACTGCATCTGAATTCACAAGGCCTTTTAGATCTATATACATTTAGGCTTTTCTTCAATCAATATTGAGTATAATATCAGAAACCTGTCCTCCACTGAATCATTTTATAAGATTTACATTCATTTTTATATTCCAGTTACCATAGGGAAAGTGAGACAAATTTAAGCATACAAAGGGATTATTAAACATGCTTCCTTGGTCCCTGCTTCTGACCCTATGCCAACCATTCCTGGAATAATGGCAGAGAAAGGTAGACTCACAAAGCCACAAAGCCTCACTTGCCTGGCAACAGGAACTCTTGGGGTTTTTCTTCTGCCTCTTGCTGATATGCTCCACCCCTTGTCAATCTGTTGATTTTACCTGATTCCCTGACAACTCTGTGCTAGGACTTCATTGTCAGGATACAGGGAGAAAAATGCTTTTCTCAAATGCTTGGAAATTCAAACCTTTATCATGTGGTAAAACCATTCTCATGGAAACAAGTTAGCTTTCTAAGAGTTAACATTTTACCACTGCACAGATTTTCTTAATTATGAGCTGAACACTGATTTGTTTGTATGTCATTTGGAATGAATGCTTAGATCAGTTTTCAAATTTATCTCAGATTTCAAATATTCACATTAATTATAGGTAAGAACAAAAAGATGCTCATTTTATTATCAACAGCTTTTCCTTTACATGTGTATCTTCTTAAATCAATTCTAAAAAATAAATCCCCAAATTTAAAAAAAAAACTAAATTCAATGCTTTTCACAAATATGACATATAGTGCAATGATTTAGAGAATAAGCTTTGAAATCAGATCCATATTTAGTTTCATTTACTAGCTGTGGGCCTTGAGTAAGTTATTTAAATTGTTTTCTCAGCCATAAGATAGACATATTATATGTGCTTCCATAACTTTATGTTCTGATTAAATAAAACAATGCATATAAATTACTTTCCACAATGCTTGTCAAACAGGTAAGCACTCAGTACTAGCTATTTTTATTGTTATGTAAAAATTAGTTATATAAGTCTATATATGGAATAGAAATAAAAACTGAGCACTAAATACTTGAAAAATATGTATGATAAATGTATTTTGCTTTTTACTGACCTCAGTTTCTAAGCTGGGGAATTTTTGATGGCGAAACGAAGTCTTGATGGGTTCAGAGGTAGGAGTGAGTTAACTTCATACTGAAGTCTCAGGGATTATTTACACTCCTAATTGAGGAATGGTCTCTCCCTTAATGTAGACCTGACCCTGTTTAAAGTTTGAAATGGGATATATTTTCCTCATTTTTCTCAAATATAATCTTTGCCTAAACTATTGAATAAATGAAAAAATGGGAATGAAATTATTTTATGTAAAAGCAAGTGTTTCATAGTTATATGCACTGTGCAGATAATTTACAATGAGTTCAGAAATATAGAAATAGGGGCACCTGGCTGGCTCAGTCAGTTAAGGATCTGCCTTCGGCTCAGGTCATGGTCCCAGGGTCCTGGGATTGAGCCCCACATCTGGCTCCCTGCTCAGCAGGGAGCCTGCTTCTCCTTCTCCCCACTACTCATGCTCTCTCTCGCTCACTCTCTCTCTCAAATAAATAAATAAATAAATAAAATCCTTTAAAAAAAGAAATATAGAAATAAAACAATAATCATATTGACTTATGTAATCTATAGTGGAAAGTAAAATTTCACTTAGAAAAGATGTGAGGAAGATATAATTAATGTAATGACCTTCTTGTTACAAACTTCAAATGAACCATAAATCAATGTTACATAGAAAATGGAAATGTCTGGTACAGCAATGTTTTCTTCCCAAACAACAGTCAATTCAATGGAAATAAAAAGTATGCATAATATAAAAATTCAGATTATTTAATATGACACATTCTGTATTTTAAGATCTCCACATTTAGGTTTTCAAATAGGATTCTTTATGCTTACTAAGTACCTTGTTCATTTAATTGTACCTGTTCAGTAGTTCTAAAAGCTATATTCAGACTAAAATTTAAAGGAAGAAAACATTGTTATAGTTGATACAAGATCATAAAAATGTAGAAATAAATCTTGTCTTTCATATTTTTATGGATGTTACCCTTGACAATCCTCAATATTGCTTGCTGATCTTGATTTGTGTCCCCAATTTTTTACTAATGGAGCAATCCAGGAAGGTTTTGATTTAGGAATAAGGGCTGATTAGATCCTCCTCAGACTGGAATCCCTACAAGAGGAGTAGGCCCAATTTTTCAATTCCATTATAAAATCTGAAGTGAGGACATGAGCATTCCTCTTCATGGTGGTGTAATTTTGGTGACTGAATGGCAAATAGTGGGAATTATACCTGGAGTTGGAACACTGATGCCTGAGTTGTGGCAGTAGACCAGTAAGTACTGAAACTTGACAGATAACATGAGTAAAATGTGGGGGAATCACAAGAATTGGAAAGCTCAGAGGAAGTGAGTGGAGAGGACCATTAGGTGGTATGGTTGGCCTCCTGAGACGGAGTAAAGTCAAAGTGGCTTTCTGTCCATTCACCACAAAGGCCTTATATAAGCATGTCAGCTCATAAAGAAGCCAGACTGGAAAAGAGGTGAAATAATATTTCTCACTCAGGAAAAACCTTGCAAACATCTTATGAGATGTCATTTATTCAGCATCTCAAACTATGCATTTTTTTTCAGTCATTTATTCAGTTTTATTCATTAACTCACCAAATGCATCAAGCTCCCACTAGGTCCACATAACAGAACTCCTGGCTGGTTCAAATGGATTTACCCTACTGGAAGCACCATCGATTCAATATGTAGCATAGCAGAGAAACACTTTCCTCTAGGTTTTCCCGAAGGTTTTGTAATTCTTGTAGCGCCAGCAAGGGAATTATATTTGCTTGAAACTCCCAGCATTTTCCTAAGGGATTTTGACTTCTTAGTATGATTTCAGAGGGTATTGCTGTAGATTCTCTATTTCCAGTATTCCTCTCAAAAAGTTCAGGAGTACCTTTAATGAACAGATAGGATTCTTTACAAATCTAGATTACATTTTTTTTCCCAGAGGTGATAACTTGGAGTTCTTATTAGAAGGAAAATTAGGTTAGGGCATAATGTAGAACCAATAGAGGACCCGAAAGAGTGGGATTAACAACAAGGCTAGTCCATGACTTTCTTACCATGAAACACATCAGTGAATAGCAGCAGAGGAGGTATTATGTGTTCTAGATTCTTGATTATAAGACCTCTAGAAAACAACTAGCTTCAAATTCTCCTGTTCCTTTGATCAGGAAGCCTAATTTGCAGTGTGCTCAACTCAGGTGAATGATAAATTTCTTTTGCTTTTGTTGTTTTAGGGTAGCTTTTATTGCCTTACAATTCAATATTTATGTTTATATACCATTCAGGAAAAAGCAAGAGGGAATAAAAAGGAAATTAAAAGTAGGAAAATGGGGAAGCTGTGATATATTACAGGGCCTTATAAAATGAGATGTCTTGATAGTGATGGAGAGAGAAAGGGAGATGGAGAGGGGGATAGAGAGAAAGAGAGAGAGGGAGGGAGGGCAGAAGACAGGGAGGGAGAAAGGGAGAGAGAGACAGAGAATGTCAAGAAAACCAAGAAAATAAAGATCAGGTGATAGTGAATGGGCCTGGCAGGGAGGAATGGGGAAACTGATTGAGATCTGAAAGGCACTTTTATCTGCTTTAATTCTCAAATTTTTCCATTCCATATGCACAGCCTTACAGTTTTGCAAAATGTGTCAAGTTTGACAAATATTCCATATAAGGATGGGCAAATACAGTATTCAAGGTCACTTTTCCAATGCTCTATTCTGATTGCTGAATTGAGCTAGAATGCTGATAATAGAATAGAGCAGTTTCCAGGATTGACTAAAGGTCTACAATTACCATTCTCTCTAATAAAGCCCTAGTTTTCTGATGTTCAGACCAGTGAAAAAGAGGTTATCTTTAAGTTTATCCATTTCTAATTTAAAGGAAGACTGCCATTGAATGGAAAAGCAGGATTTTTAAAAAATGTATATTTAGATTACTTCCCCATTTTGCTATGCGTACATATTTCATAAATGGAAACACTACAGAATCAAAAAAGCTTTCATAATACCATGAACACTCATTAAGCTAAAAAAAACACCTAGAAACACATTATTTTTGGTCTAGGGTTAATAAATTCTTCATAATAAACTCTTAGCTGCTAACAGTCACATTACGTATATAATTGGCCTAATGAAATTACTTACATAAATGACCTTTGCATTTTTGTAAAACTTCGATAAATATTATCAATTGGCAATGCTAGAAACCAACCTCTGTCTCATCTCGGATGTTTTCCTCTTCATCTCTGTTTACCTTACCTAACTTAACCTCATTCGAGCCCCATCTAGGGTTAGCAGGGGACTACATCTTCTGAATTTGAATCTTGCTTCTGTAGATTTCTTAACCTCTTTGAACTTCATGTTTCCATTTATGAAACACAGGCAGAAATGTCTCTCCTACACCTGGCTGCTGTGAAATCTTAATGGAATAATATATACCAGCCCCTTTTCTGATTTAAGCACCCTGTTTTAACTAAAACATACTCCATCTACTGCTTCTCAACTTTTACCTCTAGTATCTTCCATGAAGCCTGGGAAAAGGAGGCCAAAACTTCCAGAAAAAATGATTATTTGCCTTTCGAATGCTTGTGCTAGATTATAAATTCTGTACAGCAAATTCCAACTGACATAAAACAGAAAAACACTCTAAATACACAATATAGAAAGAAATAAATGCAGAAAGATATTTATAGAAACTATTAATATTACTATCATTATTAATAGCTGTAATTATCTTCAACTGAAGGCAAAAAGTGACTCAAATGCAAATAATCGGCTCTTCCTCCACACACACCCACATACATACATACTGAGTTGCCTTCACAGGGTGACCTCAACCTCAGCCTTCGCAGGGGCAGAAAATGTTTATTTCTCTTCTAGCTTCTTTGGTTGTGGACTAATAATTAAAATGATATAGGACAGATTCACATAAGAGCAACAAACACAATTTTACTAACATATAGGAGGTATACAAGGGAAAGACCCAGGAGAATGGAGTAACTCCCCAAAATGGCTAAAGCCATCACCTTAAATATTATCTTCATCTAAAGACAAAAGAAGATATTGGGGGTAGGGAGTCAGTTATGGGAGGTTACCAGGAAAAGCACAGGAAATAAAGATAATGCTGTTATGCAGATATATGTCCTTGCCTTCTTCACTGATAAGACTTTCTAGAGATTTGGTCATCCCTCTCTTCCTGATACAGTATTAGGGACACTCTTATAAAGGGAGATTTCCCTTATCAAAAGGGTAACTTCTACTCCGTTTTTAGAGCTCACCACTGTTTTCTGTTTCTTAAAAATTACCACTTTAAAATAATCAGCAGGCCAAAGAGGTATATTTTGAGGTGGCAAAATCTGCTCTCTTTCAGTTCCTCCTTCGGAATTTCAAATAAGAAGTTTCACAATATAGAAGCTAAGCTGATAGACTGCTCCATATCCACTGAAGCATCTCTTAGTCCTGAGAATTGGTCAGTGCAGTTAGGCAGTTGTGTCTCATCTCAGGAGGCAGTCCCAAAGTCAGGCTATATTGTGAAAGCAAGCCATCAGGGACTTAACAAGAGGTATTTCTATGGAAACAAAAGAAAAACAAAAGTTAATGTTTAGAGCAAATTATAAACCCAATGTTTGAGTCCTGAGAACTGCCAGTTGAAGAAATTTCTAGATGTCAGCTTCAAAGCATCTTCAGATGGAGTGAGAGCAGGCGGCGGCCATCTGACAGATCTTCCTGGTTTGCAGTTTGAATGGCTCTGATGATGTCATGGGGCCTACCACTCAACTTTCTGAGTGGCTCATACAGCAAAAGATTGTCTAACCATGAGCTACGGTGGTGACTTATCAAGTCTTCTAACTTCAGTTTGCAGGGCTTCAGGAAAAAGCAGTTTTATTTCTCAGTGATTCCAAGTCAAAAGAGGGGGAGGAAATTGAAGTGCTAGCTTGGAGGTTTGTAGGCATATGAGGAAACCAGAAGAATCTAGGTTCCAGTCCAGTTTACAGATCAAGAACAAAACCTCAAAGACAATTAACATGAATAGAAATAACAGGACTAGAATCTGGTATCCACATAAGTATTATAGTTTCTACTGGAGCATGATTTTTCTCTCTATCACCCCCATTTTTACTAAAGACAATTATAAGTAAAACTAATTTGTTTACAAAATAAGTTTAGTCTCAGTAATTTGGCCTAAAAATAGATAGAAAGATAAATTAGGTAGATAGATAGATAGATAGATAGATAGATAGATAGATAGATAGATAGATGATAGATAGATAGATGATAGATAGATTTTGGACTAATTATTTACATAAGTGCAGCAAGAATACTGATTGATCATATAGGCTCTTTTAAATCTGCTTTACTGAAACTTTTCATTAAAAACCTAAGATAGAATTTTTTAAAAGCCTCTCAAGTCCAGGAAGCCAAGCCAAGGACTTGCTCTCAGATGAGGCTGAAATAGATCGCAGTGACTTCCTCTCTTCTCAAGGTCTCCAATATATCCTAAGGTTCTTGAACCTGCCAGGAAGTAACCTTACTTACTCACCTGGTAAGGCTGCTGAGAATCCAGTAAGCAAGCTGCCAGGCTGTATTTCCAATGGGCTTGATTGGCTCCATAAAGTCAATCTTAGTTCCTTAAAGCTATCTGGCATATCTGATTTTACTCACATTCTCAAATCTGACACTCCAGTCCAAGCCTTGATAATACAATCAGTTTCTGTCCCATTACAAGACCCGATTTTTATTAAACTTATGAAAATAACTATATTGCCATGAAAATAAGAATACTCATTGAGAGTTTCTGAATTCTGGGGGGATCAGGTAGGGAGAAAAAGATAAATGTTTCATCTTTGTTCACAAAGGTGTATTTTACCTATGTTCTAAATCATAGGTAGCTTAAGAGAAAAAAGATTGCCTTCTAAATCTGGAAAAACAAAACATTTAAAGAATCAGCAATGTTTCAAACAAAAAGTCATAGCAATTATAATCATCATTAGTTTATTCAGTCCCATGTAGTTAATTCTTGTTGATCTCGATCTCTCTCTCTCTCTTTTTTTTTAAGATTTTATTTATTTATTTGAGAGAGAGAGACTAAGAGAGAGGGATCATGAGAAGGGGGGGAGGGGCAGAGGGACACTCAGACTGCCCACTGAGCAGGGAGCCCAATGATGCGGGACTCCATCCCAGGTCCCCAGGATCATGACCTGAGCCGTAGGCAGACACTTAACCTACTATTATGAGCCACCCAGGCGCCCCGATCTTGATCTCTTGTTAGCAGTTTTGTACATCCAGTTTTTCCATTATAGTTCTGTAAATTCTTACCCAGTTTAATCATCTGATCTTAAAAGTTATCAGAAACTTGTACTTAGTGTTCTTTCCTTGAGTCTCACTAAAAAGGAAGCATTTTTGCAAAGACATTAGAGTAAAACAATAAATGTAAAGGGCAAAAGACTTAAAATGAGGATGGTTAAAGATCTCATGAGAGTTCATTATAATGCAATTGACAATGAAATTTGCTTTTTTCTGTGACACACCACTTCAAGACAATAACTAGAGTTACATGTGAAAATGTTTTAACAGGACATATCAAATTTCTAGGAATTTCACAAGTTCTAGAACACATATTAATAACATTTCACCCATAAAATATCACCTAAGATTTATCATCACTTATTAGACAATGCTTCGCACGTAATTTACCGTAAGTCTAATTAGTGTGACTTCTCTCTTCATGAGGAGATACTACAAATATTTTCAGATGTTCCAAGGACCCTCTGGGGATGTCCCCAAATTAGTTTGAGGTCAAGAAGCCTTCATTTAGAATTTGATTTTGGGAAGTCTGTCTAAAACATCAAAAGGTTTGGACATTTGACTAAATAGGATCAAAAATCATTATCAAACATCACTTATTTATTTAAACAAAGTAACAAGGAAAATTTCAAAGGCAAATATAGAAGGTCACATAGTCGTGAGCAAAACATAGCTTATTTAATATTGAAAAGATTCAACAAAGACCTGATAATAAAGAGCACAGGAAATCATTTTGATAAATCACAAAACTTTGCTTTCCAGGAAGATTATTTAAAAAGTAAAGGAAAAAACCTTTCATAATTTCTTACCAGGAATAGACCAATAATCCAAGAAAACTGTCCTTTTCAGCAGATGAAAGATAATCAAGTTTTAGTTTTATGTAAGTACACAATTGCTTTTAAAGATTTATTTATTTTAGGGAGAGCAGGGGATGGGCAGAGGGAGAGGGAAAGAGAATCAGAGAATCTCAAGCAGACTCCCCACTGAGCAGGAAGCGTGATGCCTGGGGGTTGGGGTGGGGGGCTTGATCTCACAACCCTGAGATCATGACCTGAGCCAAAATCAAGAGTTGGACACTTAACCCACTGAGCCACCCAGGTACCCCAGTACTGGATTGCTTTTAAAGCTTAATTTTATAACTCACAATAAGTTCTTTCAATTTTAGCCAAATTGACTATACAAGGTAAGGTTCTTTCTCTTTGTCTTTTCCCAACTTCCTATTTAATTTTGTTCTCTATTCTTTTCTTTTCCAATCTGCAATAACCAGTTTTACTTTAAGACAAATTCACTTTTCTTTTCCCCTTAACAAAAATGCATCTCCATACCTCACACCTTTTCTTAGCCAAAAACACATCCTTCCCCTATATACCTAGTTGTTTCCCTTATTACTGCTAGTAGTTTTAATTACACATTTATTAGAATCTTAACCCTTAGAAACCTTAAATTTTAGTGAAACTAAGAAGTAAGCAATTGTGGGGCGCCCAGATGGCTCAGTCATGGAGTGTGAGACTCTTGATCTTGGGGTTGTGAGTTTGAGCCCCACACTGGATACAGAGATTACTTAAAAAGAAAATCTTAAAAAAAAAAAAAAAAAGAAACAGCAGCAATAGTGAGTTGTCCATTACACCAGCATTCTTTAGACTGGCAAATTTATTAATATATATTATAATTTCTAGAAACATGTACCCTTTTTAATAGTATATTTCAGTGTGGCACAAATCATGTCTACTAACAGACCCAAATTTATCTTTAGTTCCTTTGTAATAGAAGGCCAAAAGTAGATAAATCTAAGTTCAGTAATTAATGTTTCACTATTTTATCTTATTTGGAAACAATCTAGACATTCAATAAATTTCCATCATTTAACTTAACTTAGCAAAACTCCAAAGTTTCAAGTTACCAGAAAGATGTTGGAAGCAATTTTTAAGTACACATACCATAAATTATAATTATTGCTTAAAAAGTTGTCCTAAAAATTCTTATCCCACTTACATCTATCGTAATCATTTGCTCCCAGCAATTATATTTAGATTACTCATGAAAATTTTGTGAGACATTTTTGAAAGTCAGCCGCCATACCCAAGCTATTTTTCTTGCTGACCAATTTTTTTTAAGAGATTTAACATGGACTTAAGTGATCTTTAGTAAGTCTAGGTAGAATAAAAGTATTATATTTAGTTATGAGAACTCTAAAGACATGTCTATTTTAATTAAACTTACAAACTTAAACTAGTTTAATATCAAATAATCCCAGATCACATGAACCTGAAAAGCCCTTGGGTTAGTTTCTATTACATTTTTAAGAATTTTTATGAATACTAAATTTATACAAGTGCTTGATTGTTTAAGCCAATTAAAAGGCTCTTTACAAATTAATTTTGGAGGTAGAAAAATAGCACCCATCTGTAACATACATATATAGACATACATAAATATACAGACAAACATAAAGACCGGATAGTTACTAATATTTGTGGGGAAGATGTTTAAGATTTGTATTTGTTCTTGTAAGTCATCCTAAGGAAGTTGTGGTCTAGAGTTTTTGAAAGAGAACCTTTCCAGCATTCCTATTTTAAAAAAGGCCTCTTTATTACTCCAACCTTTTTTTTTTCTTTCTGTTGAAAAACTTCTCCTTAAAATTTGCATTTCAAAAATGGCTCTTAAGGGGCGCCTGGGTGGCTCAGTTGGTTAAGCGACTGCCTTCGGCTCAGGTCATGATCCTGGAGTCCCTGGATCGAGTCCCGCATCGGGCTCCCTGCTCGGCAGGGAGTCTGCTTCTCCCTCTGACCCTCCCCCCTCTCATGTGCTCTCTGTCTCTCTCATTCTCTCTGTCTCAAATAAATAAATAAAATCTAAAAAAAAAAAAAAAAAAATGGCTCTTAGGTCCTAGAGTTGGAGGTTAAAAAAAAAAAAAATCTATATCACAAAGACACAGAGGAATTATCCAAGTTTTCACCGAGTTTTGTTGTGCTTTTGCTTAAAACGTCTAGGATAACCATTTACACTTTTCCTTCTTTTTCTTAATTGCAGTACAATTGTGCTTTCAATGTCCTGATTTTTTACAATATGTACAAATGTCTAAAGGCAAATAGGAAAGGGTGTGAGACGACTGAGTTGCTTTCAGAGTTACACTTTTGTTTTTCTAAAAGGTTGTAAATCAAGAATTGTTAGTTTATAGGAATGCACTGCATTCCTATAAACTATCTTCAAAGAATTGGGTATCCTTTTCCATTGTAAGACTTAGAGATTGATTTGCCCACTTACCCACACTATTTCAAATTTGCCTTTTTATATCAGGAAGAAATTTTCCAACTAAGATAGAAACCAAAAGATTTCTATATTCTGCTGTCCAAGGGACATACATTCTTTGGGTGGGGATCTAGGATATATCTGCAAAGGATATTGCAAAGGAAGGTCTGAAACTAGCAAAGGCTGATAATGGTATCCAGCAAAATAAGCCTTATTGTCTATTCTGGTACTTTTGCTAAATGTACTTCCTGGCTTTTAGCATTTACATGAGTAATCTGTATATTCTGAGCCTAGAGATTAGGTTGGAGTGCTCGCTGAAAACCCTGTAGGAAAAAGGAAGCTAAACCAGGCAGATGAAGCTAGATTTTGGGAAGGGGAATTTATGTTGACTGTGGACATTAATTTTTGTTCTAATTTATATTCTTTCATCTTATTAAGTCAGCCCCTAAGTCTAACCATTATAGTTCTCTGTATCCATTTTTGAACTTGGTCTTTCCATAGGTACTGATAAGATGATTGCTTAGGATAAGAATGGTCTAAAAAAATTATTTTTTCTTTTAAATGTAGCCAATTCAAAGGATCCATCATCTGGCCAGTGACAAATAAGATCTTATAATTTTTTTTAAGATTTTCTTTATTCATTTGAGAGAGAGAGAGAGCACAAGCGGGAGGAGAGGCAGAGGGAGAAGGAGAAGCAGACTCCCTGCTGAGCTGGGAGCCCAACGTGGGTCACGATCCCAGGACCTGGAGATCATGACCTGAGCTAAAGGCAGGCACTTAACCATCTGAGCCACCCAGGCGCCTCAAGTAGGATCTTTTATCAATCTCAATAGCAACTCAAACCAATAAACCCTTTTATTACTTAACCACAGACACAGAGGGGTTCCAAAAGAGGGTGCAAAATATGCATCTCTCACAAGATCCAGAAAGTTCACTCCCAGAGTTTGCCTAGTCATCAGCTAGACCCCAATACCTGGCCTTTACTGCTCACCTGCTTGTACTCACTGACCTTTGTCCCACATTTTTCCATAAACTCTTCTTTCCAGCTTATCTCTCAACTCAAGCAAATGGAAAGCGAAACTAGCCCTCAAGCAATAGCAGCAACTGCCCTGACAAGAACTCCAGCTGGCCTAGACCACGCACACCAGTTTGAGTGTAATCACCCCCCCCACACACACCTGTGAAGATGGACCATGAAGTCACCTCTAAAATGACTGACAACTACCTTTACCTCATTGTAATACTAAAATCTCTGTCCAAGGAGAAGCACAGGCCTCATTTACATAATCTATGCAGTATGAATAGGCATGTTTCCTTAAGGTGCACGTGCTACCTTATGCCTGCCCCTTTGTAAATATTCATCCCAACCCTAAATAGAAGGAACCTATCCATCCTTGTGAGGGACTCACGACTTTGGAAGCTATCCCCTGCTATCTCTTCATTTGCTGCAGATAAAGTTTCCTTTATGCAAAAACTCACCTGGTATAGTTTCTGTGACTCACCAAGAAGTGCATTTATGTTGGTTCAGTTTCAGCCTAAGAAAGCAAAGGCCTCCGTTGTCACTGGTGGTAAGAATAGTGTAATGCAAACACTGTCTATGATTTCCCACAAGAATGCGAGACACTTCCAGTCACAGACCTGTGAATCTGTGACACTGGGCAGGTGCTAACTGGAATGGGACTTTTCCAATTCTAACAAGACAACAAAAGTTGAGACAACAAAAGCGCCTTATGGATTGAGACCCCTTAAGACAAACTCCCCTGAGAGCCAGCATAGCAGGACAAAGAGAAGGTTGCTTGTGACTTCGGTCTGGGAATCCCAGTCTATTCAACTGGTCACTAGATGCACACCACTATGTGCACTTTCTGGATGTCAGAGGCCAGAGAGAATATTCTCACTAATTACAAAGCCAAGATCACAAGGCATAGAATGAGATGAAAGAGACAGGAGAGAATAGTGATCATCTCTGGGAAGAAAGGGATCAATATAGAACAAATTCTTACCAAGGTGCCTATACGTAAGGAACTAGTTCACACAAATAATTTTCTGCTAATCTAAATTTTAAAAAGGAAAAAAGGGATTTTCACTTCCACTGGGCTTTGGAGGCAGAAATCCATGGTAAGAATTCTTACCGTCTGCTAGCTTTTTGTTAGAGGTCCCAGAATCTCAGCTGCTGCAGCCCCAAAACAAGGTCCCATCTGGGTTGCTGAAATTGTAAGGGAGGAAAAGCTTTCCTTATCCCAGGTTCTTTGGCTGGTCTAATAATTAAATTGATATTAGACAGATAAACAGAAGAAAAACAAACAAAACTTTAATAACATATATACCTCCTACATACATGGGAAAGACCCAGGAAACTGAGATACTCTCCAAAATAACCAAATCCATCACCTTTAGTACTGATTTCATCTAAAGACTAAAGAAGATGTTGCAGGTGGGGAGTCAGTTATGGGAGGTTACCAGGAAAACACAGTAAATAAGGATAATGTTGTTATGCAGATTTAAGTCCTTGCCTTCCTGCGATAAGAGTTCCTAGATAGCAAGTCAACCTCTTCTTCCAGTTACAGTGAGCAAGACACCCTTATAAATATTTTCCTTATCAATGTAAATTTCTCTTACAAAAGAGTAACATCAAAAAAAAAAAAAAGTAACTTCTACTCGGTTCTCAGAGCTTCACCAGTGTCTTGTGTTTCTTAAAAATAATCAGTTTAGAATAAGCAATATGCCAGAGACATATTTTGAAGTGGCAAAATCTGCTCTCCTTTACCTTCTAGGAAACAAACAAGATGTTGTTGATTGTTAAACAGGTCTTACTTAAGTTCAACCGAAACCATTAGCACTAATGCAAAAAGAGTCTTGGAATCCTTGATACTAAAAGGAACTTTCTGCTTTTTCAAAATGTGCACATATTTTTACCAGACTGGAAAAGGATGAACTGACATCGTATACGTATTAAAAAAAATTGAAACCACTTAAGATTCCACTTGTACTCTCAGTGATACATTTATTGTGGCGTGATACAGCATTCCTAATTTATTGTAATAGCCACAAATTCAGTCTTATGTTTTCATCATGAATGTCTCTTCCTTAAGCCTTTATGTTTTAAAATGTATTTTAATATTTTAGCTTTAATTTTGATGAAATTTCAACTCAATACTATGATGATCTGTTAATTACAAATTCTTTTTGAAGGCGGCTGCTTATTCTCTGAGGTTTATAGCCTTTTAAACCTACTCAGATCAGCTTTGAAATATATAGTTATGCAGCTTAAAAGTCATTTGTAATGATCATATTTCTAAGATAATCTTGTATTTTAGATATGAATGTAGCAACAATCAAACTACATCACTAATATTATTTGGGTTGAATTTCAAAAAGCTACATTACTCATTTACTTTTTTGCTTAAATACAGTCATCATACAGATCACACAAAGAATTTTTTTTTTTTTTCCTCAAGGCCAGTCTTAAATTCAACAGCTAGTAGTATTAAAACGCTATTGGGGGTAGGAGGGAGGGCTGTATATATAGAGAGAATATTGGACTGAACAGAAGCTCAGGCAGGAGAAAAACACCTCCTGTGTATAACAAATAAACAGTGCATGATCTTATTTGTACCTCAAGACAAGCTACTAAGACCTCTGTTGAATAGACAGTGAAGGACTTTAACTGTAATGCTATGGAAATCACTGTGGCTATTTTAGTATTTGTGGTAATTTTATTTGGAGTAAATATATATACATATATAAAGAATTAGAAGCCTTTCTATATGTATTGTGTTAGTATGGGTGAAATAGTTGCCACTTAAGATAGGGAGCTTTAAAAGCAACGTATAGTGAAATGTGAAAAAGGAATTTTTTTTTTTTCTACTGGCTTCAAATAGAGTCAAAAGCCTTTATCTATGATAAGCAGATTTTTAAATAAAGAGTTATGAAAATGAAGGCCTATGTAGGAAGCATTTTCTTTTAGATCCCTTTTCACTGTTTCAAATTGGCTTTTATTTCCCAGTCATTTCTATGATATTTACATTCAGGTAGCTGAATCAGCAGAGGGGTTATTAGAACAGACTAGTAATGGAAATGATTTGCTCAGGGATCTCTGGCAGTGAAAGCTTCAGCACAGTGGTGCAATGCTAAATGATTTGCATGCTGGTGGGCTGAGGATACTACAGCCCTGTGTTCTTTTCCCCCACTTCCCATCTCAGTTACTACAGATGGAAATAGGCTCACGAAAACTTACAAATGAGACAGAGAATTATTAGTTAGCAAATAAACTCTTTAAGTTTTATGGAACAATATTTTCTTTATAAAAACCGGAGAATAATCCCCTCCTTTCCTCTAATATATACATCGTGTGGAATTTTCAATTTTGCTAATAATGTCAGAGTACACCATGGACATACCCTGGGATGTTGTAAATATCTTGGATTGGAAAAAATGTTTTTGTTCTAACATCAAGAATAAATATGTCAACTAACTGGAAAGTGGTCACTGATCCAAAAAAGGAAAAACAAATGGAAGCATAAAATAAACTGAGCATTATTTTTTCCCCTAAAGCACTAAGGTCCAAACATATTGGCCTTGTTTCTGTTCCTCCTACAAAGGAATATAGCAAACTTGTTCCAACCTCAGGGTGTTTGAGGGGGCTGTAGCCAGCTCCTCCTTGTTATTCAGGCCTCAATTTAAATGTACTTTCAAAGAGAGTCCTCTCCTGACACACCCAAAGCAAAGAAGTCAGCCAACTGAGCACAGAGTATTGTTTTGATTTCTTGCCCTCATAGCATTTATCATTTCATGAAATTATCTTATGTATTTGTTTACCCATTTGTCATCTTTCTGCTTTCCTGCCCTATAGCATTCTTCTAGGTACTAAAAAATGAACTCCAGGAAAGCAAGAACCCGGCCTTCCTTGTCCATTGTTTTGTATCTAGCCTGGTCTTAGGATAGTGATTGACAAATCTTGAGTGTTCCATAAGTATTTGTTGACCACTTGGAAACATGTTATTTCTTAGTAGATGTTACGTTTAGAAAAGGAAGCTAGCTATATTCTGGCCAATTCCAAAAAAAAAAAAATGTAATTCATGTTTTCAACACTTATTTCAATTACAAGGGTAATTTGGAATTATTTTTATATGTATTTAGTTGCACAGTAAGTTGGAAGAATTTATATATTTGCTGATTTAGCAATATGGCTTTGGTGCAAATTAATAACAATAGATACCATATACTGCATACTTGGGCAGGTACTGTGCTGAACATTTCCATGCTCTCTTATTTAATTCCCTTAAACACCCAATGACGGTAAATACTATTACAACCATCATTTCATATATGTGGGAATTAAGAACTAGCAAAGTTAAGTAACTTACCCAAACTTGTTCTGCTAGTAAAATGTGGAGCAAGGACTGACGTCAGTTCTGTGCAACCTGAAAAGCCAGTCATCTTAATCATTACATTTTATAGCCTCTTATTGCGTAAGTTATGTCCATATATGTTTTTCTTATTTACACTGTAGGACCATATTTTTCTTTTTTATAAGATATATCTTCTATTTAAGCAACAGTCAGTTGTACGATTTTTCCCCTTAGTTTTTAGTTTTTCTTATTTTGTTTTTTTGAAGTAGAGATGTGCACCACCTAATCATACTTCTTCTCTTTCGAGCAAGGCTAGTCTATGAATAGAGAAGAATGTGAAGGAAGAGAATTCAATGGTGACCCTACTTCTAGGATGCCATTAGCACACTGCCTAACCAGCATATATATTCCCTGAAAAACTCTGCCAGATACCATCCTATGGAACACTGGTCTAAAGATGTGGAGGCAGGCTCCCAGATGCTGGAAATAATGTATTCCACTGGTAGCTTAATTCTTTAAAATGGAGTTACATGCTTAACTCAATCAAGGACTTAGTAAGAGAGTAGTCCATCTTGTGCTTGGTTATATTTCCAAATGTATCCATTTTGATTAAGACATTTGAAGAAATAACACAGTATCTACCATGTGAGTAAGGCCTCTGTGGAAGGTAGCCATTGTGATTATAGTAAAGAAGAAAAAGAAATAGGAGTGGGAGGGATGGTAACAAGGAGAAAAAAAGAAAAAGGAGTAGCAAGAAGAAGAGAGGAAGAAAGAAAAGAAATTATTGAAGGTATAGAAAACAAAGGAGAGATATTTTACTTGCCTTTAAGAACATTTGCTGTTTTTTTAAAAGCAAGGAACCCTTTCCTCTGGAAAGTATTATATAGAGATATTTGTATACTGCTATATTTTCTGCAAAAAAATTAAATACCTGCAGTTACCTGAATTAAATAGCTATAAACATCTTAACATTTTTAACAGTTAAGAAAAAAAACTAGGTGAGCTCTGTCTCTCAAAAATGTAAGGGTACTAATACTACTCTATGAGTTTTACGGAGTATTGAGTGGAAGAATGTTCAGGGACATAAATTCATGCAGATTGTTGAGGCATAACTTGCTATTGCCCTAAAGATGTAAAACCACTCTCTTCTTAAATTTATTTTAGTTAATGAACATATATTTAATATGGTAGCACATTCTATATGCTTTAGCACATATGTTTCCCTTAAATTTTTTTTCAAGTAGTTAATCAGTGAGGCTCTAGGCATACTTTTTCTAGAACACTGAACATTAACACAGTGAATGTGTGTTCACATTCACAGAATGTGCCTTCATTAGAAGGAAAATACCAAATTGAACGGATAACATAAAAATCACAGTCTCATGCTCCGACTTGGAAAAGCAGGTGAGTCATGTTATTGCAAATAATGCAGTATTAATCTGGACATAATAATTACAAGGAAAACATTACTTTTTATAGGTAAGCTAATCCTATAGCTATATGATCTGATATTTCTAAAAGATCTAAGTTAATGTATAATCCTTAAAATTTTAGCTATGAATTATTTTTAGGCAGATCCTCATTGTTTACAGCCAATGCTTATATGTGTTTATATCTATAAGATACGGACTTTTAGATATTTTATAACTTTGCATCTAAATTTTAAAAAGTCCAATCATCTATCTTTCATTAGCTAGATCTTTAGGAAAAGAAATTTCCTGAGTGTGTACTTGCTCTAAGCAGTTAGTAACACCCTGACCTATATTTTGAGGCTGTCATTTATGCAGGATATAAAAATAGAACTGCCTCAAAAAATTTATGACATATAAAAATATTGAGTGAAATATGCATATTAGCATAACCATTTAAGTTCAGGAAGACTCTCTTGATTCAATTTAAACTTGTGATTGTTCTTCCAGTCTATTTCTAATTGGTGTCTTCCCTAAGTAGTAGCCACAGGGTATGCACCAAACACAGAACTGAAACAACTTTTCCAACACACAGTGCTCTTATAATTTTTCATTTTTATGGTTCTCAGTGTGTCCACTGTGTTATTTCTCAGGAACAGAGATTCTCAAATATATAGGTGGCCTAAGTATTTTCCATTATGTCCATGTGAATCTAGAAAAACATTTAAGGCTTATGAGTTAGCAATCTCATCTTATTTCAACTATAAAAATAAAAAAAATAAAATGTGTAGATTAAAAATAGTTTCATATATAGAATTATTGAATCATATTGAAATTAACATAATACCATGTTAATTATAATTGAATAAAAATAGTTTTATAAATTTAATGTTTAGTAAAATAATATTCCCTAGCCCAAGATTATTTGAATACTAAAAATCAACAAATATTTATTAAACTCAAAGAATGAAATAATATTTTGTTGCCACTTATCTAACAAAGTTTATATAATCAAGCATGATATATATTTTAGAACTCAAGCCAGATATAACATCTGATAAAAATCCTTCCCTGACAACCTATCCCTTAAGTTTGGGTTATTTATATCAATAGTATATAATTTTTAAATTCTGTTTTGCCTTTATTGTAGCCCTCATCACACAGCTTAGTAATTATCTCTTTATTTATTCATCTTTCCTATTAGATTATCAGCTGTCTGGACTATATCTTTTACTTCTCTATCTCCATAGTTTAGCACTCTGCCTAGCATATTGCCAATGCTTAACTAAAATTTGTGAACATTTATTATTCACCTTTGTATCTAGCTCCTGGCACATAGTGGACACTCAATAAATATTTGTGGACTGAATGCATAAATGAATGAATGCCATCTGCTTTTAGAATCACCGTGAAGACACATTTCACAATTACCACATGCCTCATAAATCCTGAAATTAGAAAAAATACATAAAAACTTTTGTAAAAGTTTATACAAAATGGCAAGAATTTGCTTGTTTTTCAGAAAAGTGAGTGAAGATAGTGTTGAAACCCTCTTATCCCCTTGTTGCACTTCTTGTATGTGCCTCTATCATTGAATATATGGTCTTGTGCTTTATTCAGTGATTCATTATTCATTTAGGAGATACTATTGAGGTTCCTATATACAAGGCACTCCTCTAGGCACAGGGGTGGGTACAGAAATATCCCTGTCCTCATTATCTTTTATATTAGTGGGAAAACAGACAATAAACAAGAATAAATATTTAAAATATACCCTTTTATTTTTTAAGATTTTATTTATTTATTTTTGATATATATAGAGAGCATAAACACGAGCAGGGGGAGGGGTAGAAGGAGAAGCAGGCTCCCTGCTGAGCAGGGAGCCCGATGTAGGACTTGATCCCAGGACCTCAGGATCATGACCTGAGCTAAAGGCAGATGCTTAACTGACTGAGCCACCCAGGTGCCCCTATACACTGTTTTAGATAGAGATAAGTGCTAAGGAAAAATAAAACAAGTAAGGGGGCTCAGAAGTGGATGTGAGCATGTGTGTGTGGTGGAATTACTGTTTTAGATCCAATAGCCAGCGATGGCTTCACTGAAGTGACATTTGAGCAAAGTCTGAAAGAAAGTAAGAAGGGACTCCTGCATGTATCCAGGAATTAAATTCACAGAGGGAAATGCAACAGCAAATAGTGGTGATGTGGGAGGGGAATTATGAAATGCAGGGCCTGTAGACCTTTCTAACAACTTTTACTCTCAATGGGGTAAAATGCCATCGGAGAATTTTGAACAGAAGAGTGGCATGATCTGACTTAGATTTTACCATGATAATGTTGCTTACTGTGTTGATAATATTACTGTGAGGGACAAAGGGAGATGTAGATTTAGAATGCTATCACAATAACCCAGGTGAAACACGATGGTGGCTTAAACTGGGTCATAGCAGTGGAAGTTTGGAGAAATGGTTGAATACTTTATATAATGTGAAGATAATGCCAACAGGATGTGCTGACACATTAGCTGTGCATTGTAAAAGAAAAAGAGAAAGAAGGAATGACCCAAAGACCTATAACACAAACAATCAGAAGAATACAGTGGACATTGAGATAGGGAAGACTACGTACAGAACAAGTGTTGAGAGGAATCCAGAAGGCTTTGTATATGTTAAGCTTGAGATGTTTCTATGTAGAAGCAGGAATGCCAAGTGGGCAGATAGACATGAATTAGGAGTTCAGGGCTGGATATAGAAACCTGGATGTCATCAGCATTCTGATGGCACCAAAACTCCAAGTCTAAATGAGCTCACCAAAAGAGTGGGTATAAATAGAAAACAGAAGTTTAAGTCCTGAGTCTTGGAACACTCCAGATGTAGAGGTCATGGGGGTAAGCTGAATCCAGCAGAGGAGACTGAAAATGGATAGGGGAAAAGTTTGGAATAAAAACAGGGGACTGTGGTGTCCCAGAAGCCAAATGGAAGAAATGTTTTAAATAGGAGGAAATCATTAAAATTATGTTAATTTATGACTTAATCATCTTTGACTCTTTTCTTTCTTCACCATCCACATCTAATCCTCAGTAGTCTTTTGATTCCTTCTACAAAATATATCCTTGTAAGTATGTGTTTCATCAGAGAAGCAGAAGTAATATGAGTAATATGGACTAAGGGATTTATTATGGGGATTAGATCTTATGCAGTTGTGGGAGCTGAAAAGTCTATGGAAGTCCATTGCCACTGCATTTTTTAAGTCACTGAGAGCAACAGAACTGGGAAGCAAAGCTGTGTGGATGGGGAGTTGGCTGGGACAAAGTAGAATCCTCAAGATAAATTTGACTTCCAAAAGACAGTCTCTACTTACATCTGTCTCTCACCACTCCAACCTCAACATTACATGTCATATGCAGATAGTGACATGCAGAAGGACCCTCCACAATGGAGCTTTCTATACGAAAGATGTTCAAAGACGAAAGACTTTCAATAGTTTGGAGGAAAATAAAGGCTCTTGAAGGCATAATGAACAAGAAGCCTTCTCCATTATATATAATTTTCAAGAAATGATAGAGAGTAAATCATCAGTCATATGTACCATCCCTTTTCTCCCTTGAGCACACATAAATATTTTGCTTCAACTGGGCACTGGGAATATAATGAGGAATACAACAGTCATGAGCCCACCATTGGCTTATAGTGTACTGGGAGAATTTTCTCCGATTGGGAGAAGACAAAGTTAAAGATTTGAAGCATGAGAAAGATTCAAAGCTGCTGTTACTGGCTTGAAGGAGAAAGCAGCCATGTGTCAAGGAAACAGAGACCTTTGTACTGCAACTATAAGATCTGAATTTTGCCAACAACCAGAAAGAGTTGGAAGCTGATTTGTACCCCAGATCCTCCAGATAAGAACTCAGCCTGGTTAACACCTTGATTTCAGGCTTGTGATACTGAACAGAGAATTAGGCACATCTTGCAAGAATCTGACCCACAGAACTGTAATCTAATAAACCGAATTTTATTTTAAGCCACTATGTAGCAAATTCATTATGCAGCAGTAAAAAAATGACGACAGCCTGTCTTTGCTCCACATGGCTGGCTGGAGTGGTTAGATTTGAAGCTGGAGGGTCTACTTCCAAGATGGCTTACTTATGTAGCTTACAAATTGGTACTGGGTGCCTGTGGAGTCTGTCAGATGGTGCCGAGGGCTGGAGGCATCAGTTCTTTTCCATGTGGGTCTTTACATAGTCTCTATAGCAAGTGATTAGGTTCCAAGAGCAATTGTCTCAAGAGAACAAGGAGAAAGTGAATGGCAATTTTATGACTTACCATAGGAAATTATATAACATTATTTTTACCATACTCTATTGGTGAAACTGACTCAGGTTCAAGGAGAAGGGACATAATTCTTACCACTCAGAATGGTTTCAACATCTCATTGTAAGAAGTACATATGGGATAGGACATTTTGTGACAGCCATACTTGAAACAATTACATGCTGATTTAATAACCTACTCCTATCCCAATACCCATCTTGTTGGTTAAAATGTTAACATTTGGAGGAAAAATTGGAAGTGAAGACAGTGCAAAATAAAGCATTGTTATACCCCAAGTAGTAGGTTTAGGATGTGAATGGGTTTGGATATACAATACACATGCACATAATAAATCCCATAATGACAAAGGTCAAGAATACTTGCTATCTTTAACATTAACTTAAATTTCTAGAAAACATCCAAGATGTTGAAGATGGAGACTGAAAATTCATCTCATTTAGGTTTATTTTTTTCCAGAAAATTAATAAAATTCAGTATTATTTTTATTTACATAATATAATGGTAAGTAAGTATTACAAAGCAATAAAATTAGTCCTAAGCAGATCTAGACTGCATAAAAACATACAAATTATTTCTCTTCATCTTCTACATTTGGATGATTAAAAATAATTGAATCTCATTACTGAGTGAACCAGACATAAGGAAAAAACACTTTAATTCATGATAGCATGTGCAGTTATTACTGAAGTAAAAGTTTTGGTCAAACAATGTATAGATTTGGCAAAATAAAAATGACTTTCATTTTGCCTAATTCCATATGTCTAGAACTTCACAATATAAGAGTAGCTTTATACAAATGACAAAAACTAGGAAATGCATTTTTCACATTTTAATTACAATTCACATGTCTGTATCTCCTGCTGTGATGTTTTGTTAAAGAGAGATCTCATTTGTGAAACTGCCAGTACAGAAACTGACAGATGGTAAGACCAGTTTCCAACCTGCTTAAGTACTGGTATAACATGGTTTAGATTATTTTATTTGCATTGTCTGTTTTTACTATATACTGAAGTAGTACAAAAGTACTATTACAGCTTTGTTACAGTTCTTCTATTATTATTATTATTAGGTCTATTTATATGATTTATAGATTTATTGTTACAGTTTCAGATTTTATCAACACACTATTTTTAGAGACGATTTAACTGATTATTTTTCTAAAAAAATGTGTAAGGTTCTATTTCTTTTAGTGAAATTCCAACAAACACATAGATGCCTGGGGATAATCATAATAAAACAATTCAAAAGTTCAAGAAAAGAATCACTTTCATAGTTGTAACCCATAGAGACATCAACAAATGAACCAATTAATTGGGTTAAATATTTTTTTGTAATATTGCAGTCAGAAAAAAAAAAGTATTTGAACATGAAAATTGCCTCATGTGAAGGTGAGAAATCCCGAAGTCATATTGCAAAAGACCTCATTAATCACATCTGGATGTATCAACAAAAAGAAGGAAATTATGTGAAAGGAAAAGTGCCTACTGGTGAATTTGCTTATAAAAATTCATTGGGTTTTATGTTGATAAACATTATTTTAACATAATTTTAAGGGAGTTTACCTCCCTTTTTTAAAAAATAGAGGCATAAATCCAGAGAACATTAATGTTGATGTCAGTTCTTGCCTCCTGTGACAACTTCAACTTTTTTCAGCTTTCTATTTTTTCTTTTTAAATGATTTTATTTATTCATTTGAAAGGGAGAGAGAGAGAGAGAGCACAAGCAGGGGGGAGAGGCAGAGGCAGAGAGAGAAATAGGCTCCCCGCTGAGCTGGGAGCGGACATGGGGCTAGATCCCAGGACCTGGAGATCATGAACCGAGCCGAAGGCAGACGCTTAACTATCTGAGCCACCAGGTGCCCCTTTTTTCAGCTTTCTAAACTGGATAGTCTCCCCTGGAAAGTCAGGACTACCTCAGTTGCTGGGTAAGTGATGCCTCTCCACACCCTCGGCTTACCATCTCTCAGACCATTAAAAGGGCTTAGAATTGGTTCACTTTGTAAACCTGGGACATGGTAGCCCAGTGACAAGGACAGTGGGTGGCATACATTCACCTGAGTAGTCTTGCTATCACGTTTGCCTGTGGAATGGATCCTTGATGTCTGTGTAGTTCAAAGATCAAAGACAGCTCATTCAGTGAGTGTTATAACCCATTCATCTGGGCTTAGCTTTTGCCAAGGAGTCTTTTCTGAAATCCTGGTCAGTTGACCTGGCTGGCCTTTTAGTTTCCTTCACAGAGCAATAACATGAACAGACCCTGCGGTTCTGGTACCGGGCAGGATTTCTGCTGCAAAAAGACAATTTACCAGGTAATGAGTCACCATTACCAGATTTCTGAAAGATAATTCTATTTAAATTTTTGTCTACTGTGCTCTGTCTACCTGGAGGTTGCCCCAATTAATACCATATTAAAATTGAGTTTTTTCCTGTGCTTCCTGGACCCTTAACTACAATTGGGTCAATCCTTCTGTCTTCTATCGTACACTTCTCATCAGTCCTTGATCTTGAACCAAGTGCAAGTTTCAGCTTTAATCTCCATTAAAAGCTTCTTGCTCTACGGTACTTATAATGCCACTTTCATGTTACAACACTATCACAAAAGGATAATTTACCTTTTAGCAATATGAGAGAAATTCAGAATGTTAATAACAAATTTGCACTTAATTCTTTTTTCATTCATTTTATCCTATTAGGCTAAAGCAAGAAGTGGCCTTTACCTAACTTTCTTCATAAAGACTGGATAATTATGATACGGTATGAAGTAAATCAAAGGGTGATAAAATAGCTAGGACGGCAAAAAGGAAATGCAAGGTTTAAATTTATTTTCTGATACTTCATCTATATATTGCTTGCAAATATTTTAAAGTTAATTCACTTTCTAAAACATCTTATACATTTCATTATAGTAATAGCATTGTAAAGAAAAATTATCTCCTTACCTTCCCTAGACACTAATTTCACTTTTTAGGTACCACTACTAAAGGATTTCTAATTTGGCTCATCACTTCATTCAGTGGGAATTCAGTGCACATAAGGGGCACATATGTAATTGGCAACCTAATTTTTCTGCTTTCATCAAATGGTGCAATGCCAAATCTTCATTGAACTTGCCAGTTATATGCACTTGGGAACCAAACAGCAGCAAGCATAAGAGATGAAAATGAACAAATTGGAAAGAGTCATTCACTTTCTGTTTTCCTATCACAACAAAAACTGTCTCATTGAAAGTGTAGCAAAGTGGGAAATTCTACTTGAAACATTAAATCATCTTGAAAGAGAATAATTCATTTACTTCTGAAATGTTGTTCATTAGAATTTATAAATGCGGTTCCCAGTGCAGATTTTTTTTCAAACAAAACAAAACAAAACAAAATAGTTAAATGAATCAACTTTTCAGAAGTGTTTTAGGTTGTATATTTTCATATGTCTTTCTGGTGTAGTGTATATGAATTCTAGACTTTATGTTGGAAGCAAAATTGTTAGAAAATTAAGTGAGAAATGTTGGCTTATTTAATACCTTAATGAATAAAGGCAATTGACAGATTGTCATCGTTCTCACTAATTATGAATGCAATTGAGAGTGTGAAAATTACAATCAGTTGTGGTTACCAAAAATGCCCTTGAAATATCTGGTCTAATGTATAATTTTAAAGTATGCACTATAGAGTCATTATTAAATTATCATTATTGATGACAATTTATTAAATAGAGACCTGGGACAAAACACCAAAAACTTGCCCAATATTATTGAGCATTGTTCTTAAAGGGGGAAATAACTTTTTTTAAATGTCTATTTGCATCTTTTACAAAACCCACATATTTAGTGGCAGAGTGCAAATTTTCAGATCAGGAATCTCTTCTACAGAATTTTCTTTTGTGGTGATAGCGGGATTCCTTTAGTAAGGACTTTGGAGAAAAGTTTCCTAACATTTTTCATCTATAAGTCCAACTACTTAAGATTTTTTAAATCCTTGCCTAACTTTAAAAAATAAATATTTTGTAATCCCTTCTTATACTGGAAAAAGTAGGAGGGAGATGGAAGGAAAATACCATAGGATTATGGATCAGCTTATTTCATAATTATCTAAAAGCTAAAGAAACTGTTAAGACTTTCGACTAAACCAGGTGTTCTGAATGGGAGTAGAGTACTTTGAGCTCCAATTGCATAGATTAACCTGTATGTGACCTAACGTTAACTACCTACCTTCCCCAAATATGACTTTCCTGGGCTGTAAAATTGAAGAAATTATAATAGCTTTTTTTCAAAGGACATGTACATGTTAAATCCCAACATCCTTTGTTAGTACATGTATTTTTCAATGCTTAATCAAAGGAGCTAAAATGTCCTGTATTTATATGTTATTGATATATTTGTCCACTGGTCCCAGCCTTGCTGCCTTTTCTTGATTATATGCTTAAGCCACTTTTAATGTACTTTAATAGACTCTAAACTCTTTGTATGAGGCATGAAGAAACTAGGGGAAAGGAAAATCAGAGTGAAAACGGTAACATGGAGAATACATAATGGGTAAGCATTTGAAAAAAACAAAAAACGTGTGGACATAGCAATGGCCATGAACTACTAATAAGGAGAGACTAGTTATCAACCTTTCCACCTCCCCCCCCGCAGCTTCTGAAATGTTCTTAACTTTCTTTTGTCACATTTATGAAAAAAAGAATTTTCCATAGCTGTCACCCCAAATCAGGGCTGTATCCATGCCAAAATACACAGCAACCACTAATATTCAAAAAGCACACGTTGCTTTTATACCCAATACATCCACATTTCAGCAGATTGTGGCCAGTTAGATTATTTAGATTCCTAGAAACTGTTTCTCAACACAGTAGTGCACCAGATCACAAAGGGCGCATCAGGCTAGTTAGGGAGGTGATGTCAGGCGTAGGAACTTAACACTGGAGATGAATTATCTATCTAGAAATGGTCTGACATGGCACCAGAATGGGTTAAAAAATGTGTCCCCCCCCCGCCCCCCCCCCGCCACAGTTAAATGCAGTCCATCTGCTGTATTGCCTGCTAGGCATAAATATATTGGAGTGTATATAAAGAAGGGGATGGATGGGAAAAAGTTTAGGACCCAGTGCAAACCTGAAAGGAAATGAAGCAATACAATGGGAGAGAGAATCAGGACAAATAAATCAGGTAAGCAATAGCACCATGCATCTGAAGTCTTCCCCATCTCTAAGCTGCAACATTTTCTTCAGGGGCCATCAGTCAAATGATATCAAAATGGTAGCTGGTTCTGTTTGTAATTACCATGTAGTCGAGGACCTTAGGTGTAGGAACACAAGTTCCACTCCAGGTCACAGTCCTAATGCTTCTATTATCCTAAAGACGAACTGATTGCTGTAAATGGTTCCTGGGAAGTGTGGCTTGGTTAGAGGAAAGAAGCCAGGTTTCTTTCCTTGCTGCCATGGAGGGAAGAGACATGTTAGTATATGAACAGGTTGGGTGAGAAGGAAAAAGGGGTAAAGAACCTCACAGTTTCCTCGCTGAGAGGTGTAAGAGAAAGAAGGTAACATTGGTGGTTTGGAGAGAAAAGATACAGTGCATTTTCAGCATCCCCGAGGTCTCTTCGCACTGCTTTGGACTCCCCCTCTTCTGTTTTGAACTACCAAAGCACTTGGACTCCACACACGCACAAGGATGGGCTAGGGGAAAGCCAAGTCAGCGCGGTCGGAAACGGTTTCCCTTGAAATGAAAACTCAGCAACGGGCCAGCCCTGGGTGTGCGCGCCTTAATGTATGAGTATGCGCGCGTGGTATCCAGCAGACGCAGTTGGCTGGGCGCCGCCCTCGAAGCCTCCCCCCCCCCCCCCGCTCAGTAACTCTCCCCCCACCCCACTCCCTATAAAGGCCGCGCTCGCCGCCTCCCTCTTCACAGTCGGGGAGCGCGGCCTGCCGCGGAGGTGGACCCGGCGCTCCTCACACAGTCACACTCCGCGCACTCACATACTTGGAAGCGCCTCCCCACGTCCCTCCCCTGCCCTCCTCTTGCTCTGCTCTTCTCTCTCTCACCACAAATAGTCGCCAACCGACTGCCAATCCGTGTCTCTCTCTCTCTCTCCCTCTCTCTCAACAACATGACTGACTGGGAAGCGGTGGCTCAGGCAGAGCCGCTCTGCTGGCGCAGGCAGGAGGAGAAGGAGGATTATTAAAAAACGCAGCTCGACTCTGCAACTGGGAGTGGAGAAAAGGAGCTCAACAGCCGAGAAGGGGAGGGAGGGCAGAGGAAGGGACCAGGAAAGACACCCCGTGCCCCGAAGACATAAATTTCTGAGTGCCCGGGAGGAGCCTTAACAAGCGGCGCGGAGCCCTTCAAGGTAGTAACGCCCCCGGTGCCCCCGCGCCCGGAGGGTCGCGCGTTGCGTCGCCGCTGCGCCGGGGCCAGACCCCGGCGGACGAGGGGTGACTGCCCAGCCGGTGACCGCGCAGTGCCCTGGTCGCCCTGGAGCAGCCCCCGCCCAGGCCCGGGGCGCCAGCAGCGGGCCCGGCGTGCGCCGCGCGGAGACCTGGCCTTGCAGGCAGGGTGGGCGGGGGGACGGGCCCGCTCGCTGCCGGCCCGCGACTCCCCGCGCGCGGCGTGGCCTTTTCCTCCGCGCTCCTGAGCGCTCTGCTCCCGGTGGCCGCGGTCGCAGCTCCAGGGCGAAGGGGAGCGTGGCCGGCCGGAGGCAAGAGTTGGCGCAGGTTCCGGGCCGCTCCCCTCCCTCACCGCTCGTGTCCCGCAGGTAGGGGCAGTCGGCCAGCGCTGGCGCCCGGTGCTGCGGACGCCGGGGCGGGGGCGGCGACGAGGAGGAGGAAGGGGGGGCGGGGAGCCCGGGGCTCCCGGTGGAGCCGCGGTGCCCGAGCCGGGACCGCCTCTTGCGTCTGCCTGCTTGTCCTCAGGCGCTAGTTTCCTGGATTGGAGGCGAGACCCTCCCCAGCGGCGGCAGGAACGGCAGCGACTTAGTGTGAACAAATTGCTTTGTGGTGGCGCGTCAAGGGCTCCAGGGAGGGGTGTGTGTGTATGTGTGTGTGTGTGCACGCTCATTCGTATGCGTTCGCGCTCATGACTAATCAATGCTTTGGCTCACCTGAAAAGATAATCAGCCTTGAGTTGAAACCCTGGGGCCCCCTCAGCTTTTGGCTTGTGTCCCAGGGACTCGTACAGGCGGTGCCATCAAGGGGTAGGGTTGCGCGAAGGGGTGACGGAGGGATTTGTGAATGGTGCTTCTCTGCGCGTGGAGGCTG
Organism: Neomonachus schauinslandi; assembly: GCF_002201575.2. NCBI lineage: Eukaryota > Metazoa > Chordata > Mammalia > Carnivora > Phocidae > Neomonachus > Neomonachus schauinslandi. The sequence continues at coordinate 130,335,699 of NC_058404.1, read as the reverse complement.
AGCTTGCTGATGTAGAGGAGGAGGTATCCAGAGTGAGAAGAAAGGCTATTTATGGCAAAGAGTTGTGAAATTTCTCGGGGTTTCCTTCAGTGTATACTGAGCTTCTCTCTCTCTCTCTCTCTCACACCCTCCCTCCCCCTCTCTCCCTCCCTCTCTGTCTCTCCCTCCCTCTCTGTCTCTCCCTCCCTCTCCTTCTCGTCTTCCCTCTTTAATTTCTCTCTTCCTCTCTCCCATTTCTCCACTTCTTTCTCAGAATTAGAAGCAATTCTGCTTTTTTCTCCCTCTCTCGTGGGATCTGGAATATGCAATGAAGTCAGAAAGCACTTGTCTTTTTACAGGTAGGAAAAAATGTTTCTTAAAAGGCACTGATCTCTTGCCTTTTAATGTTTTTATGTACTTGTTCTCCACTTCTCTTACCTCTTAAGGCCATCAATAGGACCCACAAGACACAAAGTACCTACTTGGTTTCAGTAGCTTTCATTTTTCATATTTTACAGTTGAATACCTTCCCACTGAAATGTAACACATATTCTCCCATCTCTACCCCCAAGAAAGGCTGTTAAAAATAATGCACACACGTTTTACTGTAAAGCTGGTTTTATTAAAAGCCTTGGGGAGGAAAGAGAAGCAAGACACCTAGGTGAGTTTATATTGATTACTACTAATTAAGAACTATTAAGAAAAGACCTAAAATACTGTTAATCTAGGCTGCAACACAGTTTCTTTCGGTTTCTTTTTCTGTTTGCTTTATAACAGGTACAAATTCCGAAAGACATAACTTGAAGCTTAGAGATGATTTGGGACAGTATCTACCAATTATGCTTTAGCAAATTTGTTCTTAGAAGTAGTAACCTAGGACTGGGTTGTGACTGAGAGAGTAGGACAGGATCTTTATTATTTTAAATTGGAATGTCTCGAAGGGCCTGCCAAGCACAGTGTTTTTAAAAACGTTGAAATTCCAACCACCCCTTCATTAATTTCACAGAGAAGAAAGAGAAGTGGTCAACCTGTTGTCAGAGTGATTTGTCTTCATTTGATATTAATTAAGGAGCTCAGTACTTTGATCAAAACATGTCAGTTGTTGGTTGTTTTTGTTTTCAGTGTGGAAGTAGCTTTCCTTAACCCTCCTGTTCATTTTGAGACAAAGTAGAGTTAAGGATTTGTTATTCTGATTTAGTTAGATTCATATTGGTTTAAAATACAGTTTCCTAGTGCCTGGCTGGCTCAGAGTAGAGCATGTGACTTTTGATTTCGGGTGGTGAGTTCCAGACCCATGGTGGGTGTAGAGATTACTTAAGAAAATAAGATACACTTTAAACATTGGAGCATGTGTAGTTTTATATTTTACGTTAGGACTTAGACTGAGACCCCACTCAGGTTTGCTACCTTAACTTTCCCGAATCATTGGAATGTAGATATAATGGGGAATTTAAAAATGTACTTGATGAATTGTATTACTACAATCATTAAGAAGTCATATCTACGAATATTTTGTTCTTTGACATGGTCAGAGAATCAGTAACTGTTTACTACTTTAAAATATGTATTATTTATACTATAGAATATTAATTTACATCAAACTCAGTAGAAAATGAAAAACTTTTTTATTGTTATTCAACTCTTCATTGCATTTTATTACTCAACATAGTACTCATAATAAAGGGCCTGTCATGTGCCATGTACTATCTAGGCATTGTGGAGGAACGTTAAGACTTCTTGCTCCCTGCCCTTCAGGAGCTTACCCTCCAATTGGGACAAATCTGATGCACGTGCTTGAACAGAGTTAACCCATCACAATAAGAGATTGCGTATCTAACAAGGACTGCAGGAATTCAGAGCATAACAACATTTCATACTGAGTTTTGTCTGAAAGGCTTCAGGGGTAGGTAAGACTTGCTTGGTCTTGATCTTAAAGGATAAATAGGATTAATGGCTTGTGGATAAACTATGAGGTATAAGATGCAAGTCTCCTGGAATTATAGAAAAGAATAAAAGATATAAGGGGAAATAAGCTTGTTTGAAATAGATTTAGATATTGCAGAGCAGTTGAATTTGTTGTGGAAAGGGCAGGGTGAATTGGTTTTTGATGTACAAACATTCTGTATACTCTATTTTTGAAATTAATTGAATTTCTGTGCCTAAGATTACAAATCTTTGATTTTATATTGCCTTTTAGTGAACAAAATGCTCAAAATATATTTGTAGAGGATACTTACTCAAAATGTTTAAAAATACCATATCACACGAAAGTGTTGTACTTGGTATTAGTATCAAAGATGGTAGGGATAACCTCTTTATATTGAGGTGTTTGAGGTACATCCTTAACCAACTCTCCTTAGATTTGCTCTAAAGGAAAATAGAATGAGATATGTAAAAGAATAGCTATATTAATAGCCAGCATTCATTGAATGCTTTATATTTATTCTTTATATAAAATGTATAATCCATTAAATAACTTTTTCTGTAATATTTTTAAGTTATTAGAATGCACACACATAATAGTTAATATATCTTTACATTATTTTTCATGAATATAGAACTAGGATGCAGGACTCATGGGGAATAATTTTTAGAATTGTAGTGATTTTAAAGATTTTTTAGACTATCTTCTGGTAAAATAGACGGTATTAACAATAAGAGCATGTCCTGTCTCTAAGCATTCCAAACTTAGTTGTTTTTTCTTTGTATATATGTTTGTTTTTGTAGAAACATAAAACTGTTTAAAATGAATTTCTTCATTTTAAGAACACAAGAGGAAACATCTGAATTGACTTTGAACCTGTCTTTTCAATATGACACCCTAGAAGTATGTTATAACAGGTACAAATAGTAAAGAAATAGTACAAATATTAGGTATGACTTTCAATAGATAACAAAATAGAATTACTTTTAGATTAGGTGGATTAAAAGATTTTCATATATATATATTTTGTTGACAGTGAATAGATAAGAATTATTACAAAAGTGAAAAGCCTATTAAATCACCAGTTTCATATTCATGTAGGAATGGGATGATTTCCAACATAGTAACAGTACAAACCAGGCTATCTGTTAATAGGTGTCTTTTGAGTTTGGTTTTAGACTATATGCCACAGGTGTATCACTTTGATAATGTAATCTCTCCTACTGTATGACTGACAGCTTCTGCATTATTTCCCTATTGGATAGTGATAAAATCTGTTTGCTTTATATTGAGGACATATACTTCTATCAGAAATAATATCTTCACAATGCAAGAGAGTCAGTTAACAATAAAACATGAAGTCTGAGGTGGGGGAAGCAGTGAGAAAAGATGGGGAAATTGATACAAAACACCCTAATGAACCATTCTTCAGTAAGTAGCTTAAACTAATAAAAATATAGAGGTGACCAATCTAAACTGCAGTTGATACAGTACCAAGAGATTGTTATCAGTTCTTATTTTTAAAGGACTGTATTGCATTTTAAGCTGTTTTCATGGAGCTAAATAAAATGGCCGAAAGAAAGAAAGAAAGAAAGGTAGGTAGATGGTGGTTGAAATTGTTCACTAGTGTCTGTTGTATGATATTAAATTTTTTAAGAAAGATTTCTGCTTTGATCATTGATGGACACAGTTTGACCAAATGCCTAGCCCTCTACCTAGATTAATTTAAAATATTGCCTTTGGTTTTGCATATTTACACTGCATTAAACGCTTTTTAAATTTTAATTAAGCTGATTAAAATTTTTGAACACTGTAACTATGTTCTGATACCAATATAAAATTTAAAGGAAACATTAACTTATGGCAAATTCTTTTTTTTAAGTTTTTATTTAAATTCCTGTTAACATACAGTGTAATACTGGTTTCAGTGTACAATTTAGTGATACAGCACTTACATATAACACCTGGTGCTCATCACAATAAGTGCAGACTGTAATTATTTTTTAAAAACTATGTGAATATCTTGTTTCCCAACAACTTTTCCCTGAATGGTTTTGGGATCTATTGATTCTGACCTGAAATAGAACATTTGGGGTTGGGAAGTGGTGATTTTATGATTAGTTTTTGCATTTACTGGCTGGCATTCTTCTCTGAAGAAAAGCTTTCCCTCTCGGATAAGTATAGACCATGGATTTTTTTTTTTTTTAATTCAGTATTAGTATAGGTTAGATTTTTAAACATTTTTTATTTAAATTCAGTTTAGTTAACATATAGTGTATTATAAGTTTCAGGGGTAGAATTTAGTGATTCATCAGTTGCATATAACACCCAGTGCTCATTACATCAAGTGCCCTCCTTAATTCCCAGCACCCATTTAGCTCCGCCCCCCCACCTTCCCTCCTGCAACACTCAGTTTGCTTCCTGTGATTAAGAGTCTCTTATGGTCTGTCTCCTTCTCTGTTTTTATCTTATTTTATTTTTCCTCTCCCTATGTTCATCTCTTTTGTTTCTTAAATTCCACATATGAGTGAAATCATATGGTATTTGTCTTTCTCTGACTGACTTATTTTGCTGAGCATAATACCCTCTAGTTCCATCCATGTCGTTGCAAATGGCAAGATTACATTTTTTTGATGGCTGAGTAGTATTCCTTTGTATATATATACCACATCTTTATCCATTCATCTGTTGGACATCTGGGCTCTTTCCATAGTTTGGCTAATGTGGACATTGCTGCTATAAACATTGGGATGCAGGTGCACCTTCTGATCATTACATTTATAATTTTGGGGTATATACCTAGTAGTGCAATTGCTGGGTCGTAGGGTAGTTCTATTTTTAACTTTTTGAGGAGGCTCTGTACTGTTTTCCAGAGTGGCTGCACCAGCTTGCATTCCCACCAACAATGAAAGAGGGTTCCCCTTTCTCCACATCCTTGTCGAATGGCAGATTTTTAAACCAGACCAGTAGTTCTCAAAATGTGGTTCCCTGAACAACAGCAGCAGTGAACTCCTTAAAATTCTAATCCCACCACAAACTGAATCAGAAATTCTAGGTTGGGGTCCTCTATGTGATTCTTATGCACTCTCAAGTTTGAGAACTACTGACCTAGAGTATGTTATAGTGAAACTTGAAGGCTGTGTCTTCTGCCTGTTTTGGAGCTAAGTACTTTCTTCAGCTGTTAGAGATGACTAAGGTTTAACTATTTAGATCTGGGAAGTATGACACTCTCCATCAGAAGATTTTCATCTTAACTGTATGTATGTATGTATGTATGTATTAGTTTATAACTATTTAAGAAAGGAATTAAATGAGTTTCTAATTCCCATACATATACTTGCTGTTGATTGGGGAAGCAATTTAAAAAGTGTAGAATTTAACTGGACCCTAGAGACCCCAGGCTAGGCCTTATTGGTAGTCATAAAAATATGTACAAAGCTTGACCATTTTCTGTTTTCACATCCTGTAACTCTTTCCGTATCCCTCTCCCTCTCCTCCTTCTCTCCCTCCCTTCCTGCCTCTCTCTCTTTCTCTACCTCAGCCCTCTTCTGTGTTTGAGTTATGGGCTCAATAATCCCTTCCCTGAGGAAATGTTTCTTGGCCTCCTTTGCTATATCAGTTGCCCCATTATATATTGTTTTAGTTCTATATTCCTCTACCTTGCGTACTTACTGCAATTTTAATTTTATGTGTATTTATGTGATTGGTTCAGTATTATATCATCAAAGATTAACACACACTCGATGCCCAGTAAATATTGGTTGAGTAACCCTGTGCCATCATCCTAAAGACGTTTTATGTTTTTCCAAAGAAAGATACTTTAAAAAAGATTTTAAAACACAGGGAGTCCTAGGACATATGTAAATACAGTACTGCTTTCCTTTCTATTTTGCAAATGATGAGATATATTTCATTAACAACAATGGCTCTAAAGTGCTGAGCATGTTTTACATGATAAGCACTCTATATGTGTTTCTTCTAACATTATAAAGTTGTTTTTGTATATGTTTCAGAAATGAGGAAACTGAGGTTGTGTTCTGTGGTCTGCCAAGCTATCTAAACCAAACTTTTTCTTTTTTTTTTTTTTAAATTACACTGATGCAGAAATTGTGAAACCAGTAGACAGAATGTGAAGGAGTGTATCTTCTCTTTATTCCTGATTTAACTCAGGGCTCAGCAGTATCTCTGTGCATTGCCTCTGCTGTTGCTACCCTCTTCAGTGATGCTGTTGTTGTTTTTTGGGTGATTGAACAAGTGATGGAATTCTTGCAAGGCTGAAGCTCCCTTCTTCTTGTGCTTTTCAACACCGTTATTATTCACCCTCCCTGCCATTCAGTCACAACCCCCATCTGGTCAGATTCTCCCAATTAGTTAATAAAAATTTAAGATGTAAACAAGTATAATTTGAAGACTGAGTGTCTTTATGCAGAGAATGTTCAAACATTAGATATTCTCCATATTTGGAGATATACAGCTTATCTTCTGAAAAGGTTGACACAGCTTTGGGTACCTTGTTCAAGCAAGGGAATATGATAACAGGGTAGTATCAACTTAGTTTCTTTTGGCTTTTAATCTTCAAATTATTTATTTAAATGTGGATTTAATTATTTTAATGTTCAAGTGTTTGTAGCAAAGAAAATATTTAAAGGCTGATTCTCTAGAAGTCCATGGATAATTAAAGAGTTGAATTTGGCTATTCTGAAGCCCTCTTACGGGACTGTACAAAGTTATATATTTTATAATGTGCTTAAATGAGTCAATAACATGAGTAGATATAGATGCATACCAACAAGAAGAAAAAAAAATCAGTAGTTTAACTGAGTATTTTACTTACGGCCTATTTTGTAGCTTTTGTCAGAACTTGTTTCTGTTGCTGGAATCATTTAATCGTTAACTGGAGCCTCAGTCTTGCCCGTGATTCAGGACTAATGCTTCTATGTAGTAGGAAGATTGACTGGTTTCTAACTCAACACTTTGGGACTTAGCATCAGCCACTCTTAATGTCCAGCCTAATATTATAACATTTATAGTAATGCTTCTTTCTTATAGCTGAAACTGAGTTCTCACCTAATATTTTTCTGTGCATCTTGATAAATTGCCCAATTGTCACCATTTCTCCCAGCATTTGAGCGAGGACTTTCTTTTGACAGAGCGTACTTTATTTCTTTAAAGACTGGGATCCCAAGTCTAAAACCACTTCATTTCCTGAGTCCTTTTATGTGCCAGCATACTGTCCCCAAAATATCACTCTTCTGGGTGCCTAAATATCACCAGCTCTTAGAAGTATGCTTCATGTCCAGTACTTACTCTTGGACCTCCATGTTGCCAGCTACTTATGGCACATTGCCATGCTCCCAGATACTCAGGCTGGTTGGACTTCTTGGAAGTATTTATAGCTGGGTCTCTGTAGCACTTCCCAAACTCTAGTGCAAGTCTGTTACGAGGTTCTGACCATCACCAGACCACCTTATTTTGCTACGTGTAATCTTCCTTTACCCGGCTGTGTTGCACAATAGAGCACCTCATTCATCATCAACAAGAAACATTTTGTAAATGCTTATTATGTATAAGTCAGTCTGTTTCAAAAAGAATGTACCTCCTGGGCTTCCTAAAGTTCCTGAATTGCTTAATCCATAATAAATGAAATACACATTCTTGCATGTTTTGTTTGGTACCCAAATGTGATATGTGTGTACGAAGATGTGTAGAATATGCATATGCATTCTTTAGGGTTTCCCTGATTTTCCTTTCCTAGTCACATGTTAATTTCAATATGATCTGACCTTCATTCTTCAAAACTTATTTGAATGATATGTTTGGAATATAGAACAGCTGAAGAAACACACTGAGGATGGTGTGATACATTCTCTGATTTTCCTTACTCATTTATGAAAACTAGCAGTATCCCTGTGTTCAGATACTGCTGAACTAACCCTATTCAACTCTCATGGGAGTCTTAGTGATTAAACCTTCTCTATCCAGCAAACTCAGACTAACATGTCATATTTCTTATGTACCCATTACCTGCAATTAACTCTTGCCTGGAAGTAGTCAAATACTGTGATTCTGTTAATGAGTTATTGTCGTGTGATGGCTTTTTTTGTTTGTTTTGGGCAATAGCAGCAAATGATATATCACAAACCTTTATTAGGTTTACAAATAAAACCAAACAAGTAAACATAAATAACAGTATGGCAAAAGTAAAGAAATGTGGGCTTTAACATTTTAGGCAATTCTTCCTTTAGAAACTATTTTTGTGTTTGGTTTTGTTTATTTATAGATATACAAATTACCAGAGCATTAAGTCTGAATATATGAAATATGTTTAGTGAGTGATGCTTTCTAACACATAGTATTCTTTAGGAAATTTAAGAAAGGCTTGAAAGGAAAAACAAAGTATACAGAAACATCAGATGAGACAGTTAGGGAAAGGAAAAAGTAGTTCAAATTCAATATTAGAAAATTAGGTAAGTGTAATTTATTTTTTATATTATTTATATTTATATATTATATATTTAAATATATTTATATTTATAATAATATATACTATTATAAAACTGATGGGTCTGTACTTCAGGATTCCTGAATTTTCAAAGGATATTAACTACTGGGAAGATAGCTCAAGGATAGTTAATTTGATTTTGTTTTGATTTTTATTATTGTATCCATGTGCACAAAGACCCAGGAACACTAAAAGTATTCGTTAATAAATGAGTTACTTAAAGTTAGAATACACTTTCTAAAGGAGTATTATTAAAAACATAGATCACTAAATTGGGCCATTAAAAAATCATTAGAAATTTGTGTATAACAAGCATATAAACTTACAGCGACATTATTGCTAAAATTAACTTTGAGAGGTATTTCCTACAGTATAACACAATGTGTATATATGGTGGTATTGAGGAGATACCTTCTTCATCAACACAGTGCAGCTTCTGAAAGGTTAAAGGGCTCAACAATGGGATAGTCTAAGTTGATCACAGGAACAGTGTAATGCAAAGCATCCCTAAGGGAATTTTGAGTGTCCCAGGTCCACGCACTGCTTGAAACACTGATAAAGGGATAAAGACACTACAGCGCTAACTCTTGAGTAAGAGAAGGAAGGAATTGCCACCTAGGATATTTCTGAGGAGTAGTGAACCTGAGCTCATTGGATGATGATACAGAAAGCGCAAAGCCCCAGAGGTCTATGTAGGACATGAATGAATGAGGTATTTTAAGAGCCAAAGAATTTTAATTTCAATATAGGACAGATTGGTAACTCTGAAGTTCTGGAGGTCCTCTAGCCCCGCCCTTTCCAGTATGCTATGGTTGTCTCCAGTCACCTCTCTGGCAGGGGAGCTATCCAGGGTACTAGGCTTTGCTGAAACCCTCTTGCAAAATTGTGCAAAATATTTTTTGTTTTTGTTTTTGCTAATCCTAGAGCCTGTCTTTGCAGACACTACATGATTCACTTGGAGTGACTAACCTGTCATCATTTGGTTTATTTTAGTGGGCCCTTTAAAGCCCAATTCAAGTGTAAATTCAAGTACACCTACTGCAATCCTATGCAAGAAGCCTCTTCTTGGTGTCAGATCTCTATTTAAAGTATCATAATTCACTGCTTGCTTTTATGCTTTATGCCAATTAGATCATGAGCTCTATCAGGACAAGAATTTTGTATTTTACTCTGTTTTCAAGCAGCTGGTCTAAATCAGTGATAGGAAGATCCCCAGTAATTGATAAATGAATGAATACTGCTTAAGAGTGACCTGAATTTTGTCCATCTGTGTGAACTACTCCCTGTTTTAGCCACTATCTTAAATCACATCCAGGCTCACTTTGAGTATTGCTCTTCATGGCTTTTTCATAGACTGAAAATTTGTTCTTCACTTGGAACCAAGTAACTTAAAATGGCTAAAAGTCTTGAAAAAAAGTGAAAGGAGCAGGAAGTATGGGCATATATGCTGCAGGTGTTGTTAGGGGATTAGCAAGGTTTAAGAAAGTAAGAAGTAGTAGAATAGGCTGATTTCAGAGGATAGGGTCAAAGGAGACTCTGGTTTGTCACTTGCTGAAAACAGAACCCAGAACATCCACACCACATTCACTTTCTAAGACCTTTGAAGTATGGGATCTCCTCTCAAATCCCATAGCCTCGATCCCCATTTTGGTATGTCTGAAAATCTGAGGCCACATGAGGCTGACAGGTTCTTTTATTCAGGAAACAAATGGTACCAGGCCCTGTGTATATATTGGTTAATGAGATGTACATAGTTCTCCTCCTGAAGCTTAGTTCCCATAATATCCTTGGTCCTTGCTCAGAATGGAATTTGGTAGACTTCTTTTCTCTTTCTTGTAGCCACTCTAGTGACCTCCTGGACTGCCATGAAGACTAAGTGTGCTTCTTTCTATTACTCCACCTCTGCACATAGCATTGCTCTGGATGTCCAGTGTGGCAGTTAAGTGACTGCAACATTGTAGAAAAACTTACTTACAGTAGGACATCCTGTCACTGGTTTTGTAATGACTTGCTGATTATTTTTACATGATGTTGGTAAATTATGTGCCTGTATAAATCTGCCCTCAGGAATTTTTCAAAAATAGCTTAGGTACTCGTTTTTCTTTTGGTCAGAAATTGCCTATATTTCAGGGGCATGAGCTATAGGAAATGGTTGTGTGGCATTTTCATGGAGGATATTTTCACTTTATGGTTCTGCCTTTCATGTTTTTGGAGTATATGTGCTGTCTATCCTGGACGTCATGTGTTTCTCTTCCCTGTTTTTATTTTCCACCTGTTATCAGTGGCAATGTTTCAGTTGTGAAACAGAAAAAGAAAAGCTATATTTCTTAGTATTCCCCCCCCCCTTGGGAACCTAGTTATAGAACTCACATAAATATAGATTCAAAATAACTTAGATTTAAAAGAAAGGGTTTAAAAGTGCTAAAATTAAAAAAAAAAACGAATAAAGCAGTTTTCTGTAACCATCTTAAATAAACCCACAGTTTGGAAAACTAGTAATTTCTTTGCCAAATAATATGATCATTATTAATTTTATGAATTAAAAGCATTACAGGGGCGCCTGGGTGGCTCAGTCGTTAAGCATCTGCCTTGGGCTCAGGTCATGATCCCAGGGTCCTGGGATCGAGCCCCGCATCGGGCTCCCTGCTCGGCGGGAAGCCTGCTTCTCCCTCTCCGTCTCCCCGTGCTTGTGTTCCCTCCCTCGCTGTGTCTCTCTCTGTCAAATAAATAAGTAAAATCTGAAAAAAAAAATAACCACTACAGCAAGTTTTTTTTAGTAATACTAGAGATGAAATATTCCTATAAATAGCATTTCAATCTATTGAAAAGAGAGATTCTCTTAAAACTGATGGAGGAGTGAGTATGTGTGGTCACAGTTTTGGTGGTTTATAATGAAACTGTTAGGAGAAAGGGATAAATTTTAGTAATCATGCAAAGCGTTTGTGTTGTGTAAGTGCAACTCCAGGAATCCTCAGCACTCAGTCAAGACTAGGACTCCTTGGGGACCGAAAGTGATGATTGCTTCTGATTTAGCGTGTGGTCAGGAAAAGATGCTATGATTACGTTCTTCTTCTTCAATAAAAGAAGGTAATGCAGTTCACACCCCCATCAAAACCAGTTCAAGAGTCTATACAAATATTAAAAAATTTTTTACTAGAAAATTTCTTTGACATTAAGTCAAAATACTTGGATCAATCTTTGTTAAGTATGTGTGTGTACAAACATACACATGTATAAATTAATATAATGTCTCATAATGGGATCTGTCTTGTATAAATTTCTTTTCATAATGCAGGTGATTTTAGTCTTTTTTTTTTTTTTTTGAAATGGAGAGGTTAATCAGTTAGTGCTTTCCAAAAAAACAGAACCATTAGTGTATATATCTGTATCATTTATCTGTAAGAAGATTTATTTTAAGGAATTGGCTCATGTGATTGTGGTGGCTGGCAAGTCTGAAATCTATAGGGCAGGCCAGCAGGCCACAAACTGAAGTAACATTTCTATGTTATAGTTTGAGGTAGAATTTTTCTTCTCCAGGAAAGTTCACTTGTTGCTTTTAAGCCCTTCAACTGATAGGGTGAGGACCATGCACATTATTGAAGGTAATCTGTTTTACTTAAAGTCAAATGATTGTAGATATTAATCACATCTAAAAAATACTTTCACAGCAACATCTAGACTAGTGTTTGATAAAACTGCTGGGCACCATAGCTAAGCCAAAATGACACATACAGTTTAACCATCAGAGTGGGTAAGGGATTTATGTTAAAAAGCCCTTTTTGATTTATATGATAAGTTGATGTATACATGTTTTTCCTTTGGCCAGAGATATCTTATCATTGATCAGTTATTGGCATTTGTAGACAGAGGTCATCATTCATTTGTTCCTTATTAATTTGGTAATTATTTATTAAGGATGTCTTACGTGCAAGAGATGATGCTAGGCAGTTGAATGATTTAAAGAAAATGAATGATGGAGGCTTTATATTTTAAGTGTGTTAATTCTAGTGGAAGAGCCACTTCCACTAGATGCTTGTGTGATAAGTAAATTTGAAGAGTGAAACTGTACTTTTCAACCTTGTCAATTAAATTCCACTTTCCCCATGAGCAAACAACAAAAAAATTCATGTCAGGGGTTAATATGCCAAGTTATTATGCTTATTAATTTACGGATGACCCATATGTAAAATTGGATTATGAAAGGTATGCTTGCCCACTTGCAGGTCAATTTCATTTAGACAGTGTTGGCTATACATACATTCATTTTAGCACATTAAAGGATTTGTGTTTGTATTCAGCCTATGCAAAGGTGATTCAGTATATTCTGAAAAAGGTCTGAGAAGTGGACTGTCATGATTTATTGATAATCTTGCTCTTCATATAGCATCGAGCAACAAACATTTTCTTTACTGACTCTAAATGGGTGTTTCTCCTGGCACTTTTCTCATTTCAAAACTGTGTTTTGTTTCTATTTCCATATTCAGTGAATATGAACTTGTGTGCCTGGCTCTTGAGGCCCTCTGCAAACTCAACCACACCTTGCTAATCCAAACATAGATCTTCCACTTTGTTAAGGTCATGTAACTTAGAACACCCTCACACACACAGCATATGCATTTAATCCTTTCTGTTTATGCAAATCTCAGCTGTCATTACTGGCCTAACTCCATGAAACCTTCCGTGACCACTTTCACCCGCCTAGGGAGTTTCCTTTGCTGCGCTCTGAGGTGTGAGCAGTACCTAGTTGGCAGCAGACAATTAAGTACAGGCTGTTCTGCTACAATGCATTTTTCTATAGTATAAATTAGCTCCTACACTTGTAAATCTAGGAATTAAGTTAGTAAAATGTTGAAGTTGGTTCATGTGTGATTTTTTCCATAGCGTGTTCATATTTAGCTTTAGCAATTATAGCTGAATTCAAAGTATACTAATGCAGGCACATGCAAAATACAACAGAGGGATACCCTTTTCGCAAATCTACTTTCATCTTTTCTAAAAAGGAAAAAGTTTATGCATTTCCTCTTTTTTTTAATTAAGAATTTTACATGTCCTTTTAGGTATATAATATTTTTATTAAAAAGTTTTTATGGTTTTGCTTAGAATTTTGTGTTGTAAGCTGCATAGATTTTGAGTGTTTCTGCCAAGCCCTATTTTTTTGGCATATAAACTCTGTCCAGTTTTTCAGAATAAAAGAACACATACATTGCAATAGCAAATTGCAAAATTGCACATATATTGCAAAATTGAACAATTTTGCTTCAAATCACTTGGTATTTATTGAACATCCACTGTGTGCCAGACACCAGTACCAATGTTGGATGTATGAAGAATGAACAGGGCTTACTTTTGAGTACAAAGGAGACTAAACACAAATCCTGTATGATGGTGTTTCTATTGCTTAGCTCAGTAGACGAGGAGGAAAAGAGACAATAAAAAGTAACCATGACCTTTGTGCATGTTCCTCCCTCTGCCTGGAATACTCTTCCATTCCTGCTTTACTTACCCAGTTTCTTCCTAAACTTCATGTCTCAACTCAAACATCACTTCTTTATACTATTCTAAGCTCTTAGAGAGCCATACACTTTTCTTTCATAGCACTAAGGGAACTGTAACTTTAGGATTATTTGTGAGGTTATTTAGATAGTATTTTTCTTTTTCTTAGATGATAAGTTCCATGAGAATAGAGATTATGTTTGTTTTTACCATCATTGTATTCCCATTTCCTGGCAAGCATGTACACATACACACACACACACACACACACACACACACAGCAGGCATTAATCTATATTGTAAATTTAATTTATAATCTCTGTTATATATACATATTTAGCAGGTAGGTTTTTAGTGAGTTTTAGTTGTATGGATGAATGAAAGGATAAATGAATTTTTCTTTTATTTTTTAATAACTTAACTTTGACTATTCTTCTCAGAACGAGTCAGTTTTGTTTTTTTTTTCCTATCCATATCACTTTTGTTAGCCTCACATTTCCTGGTAGTGTGTGAATTTGTTGAAGTTTGTGGCTTATATATTTGTTTTATAAATTTTTATTAAATATATTATAGAAAGCAAAGTGTGCTAGGCTCCAGACTTTGTGCTTATGTCCTCCAGAAATCATAAAATTAAAAAAAATGCATAAAACCCAAAAGTGTAGAGAAGAAGGTATAGAACAGTATTTTCATTACCTTTGTGTAGAGATGGATAACTTGAACAAGGCCTTAAAAGCAAAAACCTAAAAGAAGTAATTGATAATTTTGGAGGAAACTATTGATATATATATATATATATTTTTTTTTTTTGAGAGAGAGAGAGAGAGAAAAAGGAGAGAGACAGACCAGGAGAGGAGGGAGGGGCAGTAGAAGAGGGAGAGAGAGAATTTCAAGCAGTCTCCATGCCCAGCCCATAGAACCTGAGATCCTGACCTGAGCCAAAACCAAGAGTTGGACGCTTAACTGACTGAGCCATCCAGGTGCCCCTATTGATGTTTTTAAAATAAAATTAAGAACATCTGAACATCAAAAGCAAACCACAGTTAAGAAGAAAATATTTGCAATAAATATAACTAGTTAAGTACCAGAATATATTAGGAAAGCCAATAGCCCAATGATAGTATGACCAATTACCCAATAGAAAAAAAAATGGATTAAAAGATAATGAATTGGAAACTCATAAGAGAGGGAACTCACAGGAAAATAAACATGAAAATTTGGGTGGTAATTTCTTCTGGGGAGGAAAAAGAAAAAAAGAGAAAAAAAGAAGATTGGAAAGGAGTTGTATTTAGGTGCTAAATTGAATATAGAATAAAAGAATATTTGTTCATTTTATAGGGAAATAAACTGTGCTCAGAGAGGTTGTGAATTTCCCACAGTCATTCAGCCTGAGCTGTGCCCTAGATCTCATGTTTGCTGTTGGCTTGCTGACATCTGTGATACATGTGAAAGAGAGAACTGTAAATTCTTTTCATATTGAATCCTCTCAAACTTATTTGTATACCCATTGCTTATAGGACTACTTCAGCAGCCAAGCTATAAGATAATTTTTTTTAAGTGAAAGATAGAAAATACTTGTCGTGTTGTTCCATTTATTGTTTTTCCTCCCAAAACTTAGCAGTTGGAATTTGTTCTTGAAATTTTACTTTAGTGTAGCTCACAGCTTCCCTGAACTTGCTCCCAATCTTTGCCTGGTCAAGTTATAGATAGGTGATGTTCACATTCTTGCTATGGCAACCTTATTGTGGAAGGCTACCTGTATTATTCATGGGATTAATTATAATTTCAAACCTTGTGGGTGACATCTTTGTTGTTTCCCATTTAATATGACCTGTAGGTGACTAGGTTATTTTAAGTGAAACATCATTATGTTCGGTACATGTGGATCACTGTATACCTCTGGTGACATTCATCCCACCACCAACTATTAATAATTGCTTCCCTGCCACTGCCTTGGATATAAGTTAGAAGATTTTGTGAATGTGGACACTGATTTAGTCAGTGCACATAGTGAAGCAGCTGAGTCAAAGCTTAAGTAGTGAGGAAAAAGAAGTGATCAAGTAGTGGAATATAATTACAGCATGCATATCTAGTCCTCTTTTCGGGCATAAAATGGCAACTGGTTTCTTAGGTGACCTTGGCTGTTTAGCGTGCTTAGAGAATACAGTATGGTCACATAGGATTTTTATACTTTCTGTACACCACAATTACATGGAACATATTTCAGAAATTCAGACTATTGTAATCACTAGATAATATGCTTGTGGAAAAATTTCATTTAAAGTATTTTATTCTAAGGCTTAGTTTCCCTTTGTGAATTCAAATGTTCAATTAATTCATTTTGATCAGTTATATACTTTTTTGTATCATCCAATAGTTAAACTCTTATTATCTAACATAATAAAAATCAACCAAAGGGATCAGCTCATCCAAATGAATTACTACTTTAGTAATTTTCTACAAAACTTTTGGACCATTATTATGTTTCTTTTAGTAAATAAAATCTGTTTTCTGGCTACATATAATGTTGAGAAGAAAAGTCTGTCTGATTTCCAATAAACTTCCAGATATCAGGTAATATGATAAAAATATTTAAAAAATTAATTTTATTTGTTTTCTAAATGACATTTGAAATGCTAATCCTCCTCTTTTGTTACCTTCTACCTTTAAATATTCATATCTCATAGGCCCCAATTAGATTTCAAATCAGAATCTGAGAGTTGAGCACCTTTCCAATTTAACAAACAAAACACATCATTTTTTATGCATAGGGTAACCCCAACTAAGTGAATGTAGAATGCCACATAATCAAAATAACACTTAAATAATTAAAGGGTTACATAATAAAATAAAATTAGGAAGGGTAAAAGAAACAGTAACTCTGGTTCTGCTTGCCTTTTGTATTATATGTTCTTGCCTTTAAAATAAAAGGTCATTGCTGTCCTGTTTCTCTACTACAGCATATTTAAATTCACATTGTCCATAGACTTGGGCTGACTCTCTGTATTTAGCATTTCAATATCTCTTGATCTAAAAATGATTTTGTTTTTTAAATTCACAATCTGTGGATATAGGAACTGACTACAAATGCCTGAATTGTTAGAGGAATATGATCTTTATGCAATCATTGTTTTAAAGATGGTGTTATAGATGTTTTGTTACTGTTCTGACTATATTAGTGTATTTTCAATCTGCGAAGTGTCTCATAATCAAAAACTTTTTTCCTTTACTATGTCATCATCCTTTGGAAAATTTTTTATTTATTTATTTGACAGAGAGAGAGAGAGAGAGAGAGAGAAGCAGCAGCAGGGGGAGAAGCAGAGAGAGAGGGAGGAGCAGGCTCCCTACTGAGCAGGGAGACTGACATGGGGCTTGATCCCAGCACCTTGGGATCATGACCTGAGCCAGAGGCAGATGCTTAACTGACTGAGCCATCCAGGTGCCCCTTTGGAAATTTTTTAAGTCTGGAGTTCAAACTTGGTTTGAGCATCCTTGGTTAATATGTGCAATAAAAACAAAAATAAAATAAAATTCTACAGATTACAAAAATGGAAAAATATGACTGGAGTTTTCATATTAGGATGATACATGCAATCATAAGCATTTTCTTAGGATGTAATTTTTTTCTTGTAACAGTGACAGATGACGAAGGAAGTGAGATTTTTTGAAATAATCTGTGAACCACTATTATATAGCTTTGTAGTTGACATTTGCTGAAAGCTAACTGCTATTGGGCATCTAGGAAGTAACATTCTTACCTTCCCAAGACTTAAACAGAAAATAAACTTTGGGAAAAATGTTTCAAAGTAAAATATCCAATTAAAGTAGTGAACAAGAACAAGTGACATAAATACTATTATTTTGATGTATGATTCTATAACTTCCTCATTTTTTATATTCTTATATTTCTAGTTTTTTGAAAAGTAGAACCAAGTTTATAAAGCACAGATGTAGAATTTTAATCTATAGTGTAAGAATAGAAGGTCAGAAGAATATTTTAATATATAAAGTGTCTTTAAATTTTTATAGAGTGTAAGATAATACTTTTTAAAAATAATACTTTTCCTATATTATGCGTTTTCTCCTGTCTAAATTTAATAAATGTAAAAGATATGATCTGTAGATCTTTTATTTTTAAATTTTTTTCTTAAAATCTTTTGTCCTGCAGTACTTACTACCTCTGATTTCTCCTGGAAAAACAGTTACAATCATTCTGATTCCTGGCAAGTTTGGTTTGGCAGCTTGTACTTGGTTCAAAGAATAGGTCATAGGAAAGACGTGAGTTAAGTAATAAAAGAGGGAGGTAGGGGGTTGGAAAATTTAGTTAAGTATTGGTAATTTGTCAGCTTTTAATTATTATTGAAGTTGTCTAAATCAGTATAACTTTATATTACCAATTTTGATGTGACTAGATAATGTTCATGAGATATCTTCATAGTTGATGACTATCCAAAAAATAATACATCTATTAGAACAGCATGCTTTTGAAATTATTTCACTAGAAGCTGATCAATTTTCCTTAACTTGAGGATGTGGCATTGCTTTGGCCAGGCTCTTAGGTATTTGACTTTTGTCACATCAGCATTAATGCTGTTTATCTCTAAAAACACAAATTGTTTCCTTTTTTTTTTTTTTTTTTTTTTATTTTTTTTTTAAAGATTTTATTTATTTATTTGACAGAGAGAGACACAGCGAGAGAGGGAACACAAGCAGGGGGAGTGGGAGAGGGAGAAGCAGGCTCCCCGCAGAGCAGGGAGCCCTATGCGGGACTCGATCCCAGGACCCTGGGATCATGACCTGAGCTGAAGGCAGTCGCTTAACCAACTGAGCCACCCAGGCGCCCAAATTGTTTCCTTTTAAGACACTAAGATATCCTTATAAAAGTAAGTATAAGATTAAATATTCATTTTTCATGATCTCAGTAATTAATGGAGTTAAAACACTGTTTCTTTTGATTTTCTTTAGGTTACTACTTCTATTGGTCATTTTATTTATTTATTATTTCTATTCAGTAATTTATTTGCTACTTCATTTTCAAAACTTTGTTTAAAAACTTAAAAAACTTCACAGTTATTGAGTACTCTTTATACGCAAGGCACAATGCTGAGTGCTCAATTTTCATGGTCTTGTTTTAATCTCAGAACAACCTTGTGAATTAGCTTGTTTTTAATTCCCATGCCTGTTTATAAAAATGGAGGCACAGAAAAATTAATCAATGTGTCAATGACTGTTTAGCTTGTGTGTTCTGGAATAAGTTGTAATTTCATCTTATTTAACTGTTTATATCAAATAAAGTGTTCTGCTGAGAAAGGAACGTCACAAGCCAGAAATTATTTCTGGTTTATTAAAATAATAATATCTATGCCTGATATCTAGGCATCTGATACCCACAGACATAAAAATAATATTGACCACCTGAAACCAGTGTAAGTAATATTGCGTGTCAACTATACTTCAATTTAAAAATAATAAAAGAAAGAAAATAAAAATAATTTTGGCAATATTCAAGCCCCCAAAAGGCTACTGTAAATTATTCTGAAAAATGATTTTATTAAATATGTACCTCAAACTACTAGTATTTGAAGAATTCAGTGTTTTGGAAGCAAGAGTGTTAAAATCCTAGAAAATCTCCTTGACAAAATTATCTCACGTTTCAAAGTGAGAAGAATAATCAATGAACACAAACATAAAATAATTTTTGCATTTATATTAGAAAACAAATGCCATTCCATTGGCTATACTAATGTGACTTTATTAAAAGAAAAAAGATAGTACTCCTTAAGATTGTGAACTTATATAAGTTAGAATGTGATTAATTTTGAGCGAGATAATTTATTAGAAGACTGTTTCAAAAGGGAGTTTTAGTATTTTAACTTTTTACCTTAACAGGTACATTTTGGGAGTTAAGAAAATTAACGGTCCTTCTTTTTTCCCCCAAATAAGCATGTGTTCATAAACAAAAAAATAGTGTTTGTAAGTTCCAGTAGTTTGTAGATCTCCTGGAGTGTCCACAGATTTGCTTTGAAAAAACCCAGTAGTAGTCTCTTGAAAATATTCAGTCAGAATAAAAAAAAAAATATGTACATATGTTTTGTGTGGTTAGTATACCTGGGTTGACCACATAGTAAATACAATGCAAGCATACAAGGAATGCTTATTCTCTATAAAATGTATATTTTATAGTGCAGTGTTGACACAGATGTGCTCATGGTCATAGAGTAAAGGGCTTTTTAATCAGAGAGGTAAGGGATCTATCTACTTGCAGTAAACAACCACAACTACAACATTCCTCAGGAGAAGATTTAGACAATAAACTGCTTTTCCAGACTCTCTCTCACTTGAGCCTTACTGGACAGTTATTTTGGTTTTAATTTTGGTTTTAAGCAGACACACTTGAGATTGGAAATTAAATGTATTTCCTGTGATCTCACTGTTAACCGGTGCTTCTGGCTTTAGCTAAACTGTTCTTTCCGCTATCACATTCACAAACAGAACCCCTAACACAAACTCCCCTGTATGTCTCCTTTCCTCCATTAGGGCATAGGAATAGGAATATTGTCTTTTGATTCCTTGAGCCACCTTTCTAGATGTTTTGTTTTATACATAGATCATATCCTTAATAAAGTATGTAAGTAATGAAATGTATTTTAGAATGTGAAAGATATTTTAGCTTGTTTTTTGTAAGAACTTCATGCTCCTTATGACATCTATTTTAGAAATCCAGTGATATTTATAAATGCAGCTAATAAACCAGTATTGATATCACTTTTAGGATTTATCCACCAGTTCAAAGAGGTAGTGCTATTAACCCAGTATCAGCCGGGAAATAACTTAGGGCAGGTGGGTTAGTAGATAGATGTCTGATTTCCTTTTAGTCAAGCCTAACTTTTAGTGATTCCTAAAAAATGTGTTCATCCTTGGGAAAGAAAAGTAACTAATTGAAATTATAAATAAACTCATGAATAACTTTGTCCTCTATATGACAATTTTAGAAATGCTGTATTTTATAACGAACTGAACCATGAAACTTGTTTAAATAATTTTTAAAAATCAGAAATAGTCTTGTTCTTAGCTGAAATTTTTATTATCACAAACCTATTGATCTTGAAATTATTTAAAACTTCTCTAAAATATTTAGTGATACAGGAAAAATAGAAACATCTAATAAAATGGAAAGCAGACCAACATATTTTTCTTAGTTGTCTATATCATACTTAAAATCAATTGCCTTATGTTTTCCACTGTAAAAGAGAAACTTTATAGATGGGACAATGCAATAAAAAAGTCTGAAATCACCAGTGTTTATGCTGACTTCCTGAGCTGTATTCGATTTTCCAAAGGAATAAAAATCAATATTAGTCTGTATTTAAAATTTATTTTTCTGTTCTTTTTGAATAGGGATCCCACAGTAATGTCAGTTGCAGATATGAGAAAAATGTGGGGTTTCACAGATATCTACGTTCTTGCCTAGTCATTAGTGGGGACACACGTCATCAGTCCTGCCTCTTGACACTTTAAATAAAAGAGATGCATGATTTGTAACCATTGTATATGTGTAGAAACTCACATTTTTTTTTAAGGTCATTACTAGCATGTGAAACATTCTGAACATAAAAACATTTATTTGTACTTGTACCCCATTCATCTTCATCACCCCTGTCAATGTCCTGAAGTTAATAAGCAATATGTTGTTAAAACCAGTACTGACTACCATGATCTTTTCATGTATACAACACTGTAATTATTAAAAAGAAAAACCCATTATCTTACTAAGTAATCCAGCTGTAGTAAAGCTAAATATCTTTATAGAAAATATATTTGATGTAGTGCCTAGGTTTAGTATTTATGTATAGTTGACTTTAATAACTGGTCTATTTAGAAATCTAAATAGTTTAGTTCAATGAACAAATATATTTAGCCAATATTTCTCATCATGTTGGTATTCTTTTATTGTTTTGTGGTTGGAGTTTATTTAAAATACCATCACTAAAATCTTACTGAATAGATTATTGTATTTTTTTCTCCCTCCCTCACAAAAGTAAAGCATTTGATTCAAAAAAAGATGCCACAGTCACGCTCTGGGTTGACAAAGACTTGCTTGGTTGATTAGCATGAATGAGAATATGAAAAATTTAAAGCAAAGCTGTCAAAGCAATTATAACTGAAGTCCTCCTTTTGCTGAATAATGAAAATTCGTGCCTGAAACACTTTCAGATATACCTAAGAAAATTGTACCTATGTAAAATGAAATGGTAGTGAATAAAAGAAATGGAATAAGAGAAGCCAACACAGGTAAAATTGTCTGGGTAGCATTTTAATATATTGTCACTACTATATTTTAGATTTATCAAGAAACATGATGATACAGGGCTTCTGCAAAAAGTATATAATGTTCAATTTAGGAATTACTTAGATACAATATGTTCAATACCTAATTGTTTGAAGATGTTTATTTTTAAAGTGATTCTGTAGGATTTATAAAATCTATAATCTGGTATTTTTTCTTTACGATTTAAATTTTACACCAGTCATTTAGAATGGAATACTGATATTGAAGCTACAAAAGAGATTAACAGGCATTTAATGTTTAATATACACTTTCCTCTTAATTTTTTTAAAAGATTTTATTTATTTATTTGAGAGAGAGAGAAAGCACGAGCAGGGGGAAGGGGTAAAAGTAGAGGGAGAAGCAGACTCCCTGCTGAGCAGGGCGCCTGACATGGGACTCCATCCCAGGACCCTGGGCTCATGACCCAAGCTGAAGGCAGACACTTAACTGACTGAGCCACCCAGGTGTCCTCTTTTAACGCTTTTAAATCTTAAAACTCTAGAATACATTGATAAAGTTTCACAGTATTTTGTGTGATTAAGAAGATGCATGTTGCAAAGAATACAACTGGAGAGAAAACTAAGATAATTTATATTTTTATTAAAAAACAATTGATTCTAGGAGATAATTACATAAGTTAATTTTTCTGTTTGTTTAGGTATTCAATATTAAAGTTATTTATCCTATTTTTACAATGTACAAAGCATTGTGAAAGATACCGAGATGAATTAGACATGAATCTGTCATTGATGGGTTTGTGTTCTAAGGGAGAAGTTACGACAAATCCACCATATACCCTAATGCACTAAATAGATAGAATGTAAATGTCATAAAAATTCATATAAAAACTGTATGATTTTTAAAGGAGAGCTTAACTCCAGCTGTATGTTATATTTGAATTTGGTCATGAAATATATGTATGTATATCAATTTAAAATGTTTTTGCCTACAAGTGGGTAGTTGAAGTATCCTAAATAACACAGGCAGTTGACTCCTTCTTATAAGTGAAAAAAATTCACACAGAGAACAGTGAAGA
The DNA here is from genome assembly GCF_002201575.2 of Neomonachus schauinslandi. NCBI lineage: Eukaryota > Metazoa > Chordata > Mammalia > Carnivora > Phocidae > Neomonachus > Neomonachus schauinslandi. The sequence goes on along the minus strand of NC_058404.1, from coordinate 130,312,439 downwards.
GATACAGTTCATTCAGAGTTTCTGCTCTATTTCTCGCTGATGTTATCAGCTCTGCTCTTTGGTAGGAAGGTAGCAGGAGTGAATGCTGAGACTCATAACTGTGCATAACAGTCCCTAGAAGAAATACTGCCCTAGTATTTTAAGGAAGTGTTCTGAGATCTACCTTGATTGGAATACCTAGGATACATGTTTACTGTTATCCTGTGGCCAGGATGGAGGAATGTGCATATTAGTCTAAGTAAGCCATGGCTTGTCCCTGGAGTTGGAAATGGGACTTAATTTTCCCTGAGTATTCAGCTGCAGAGTTTTGGGATATTGCACTGAGAATGCGCTTGTTGGAGATGGGAAAGGGCAAATGGATCCTGAGTAGGCAGTCTGCAATGTCTGCTGGAGTGATTTAGACATTCAGACATCAGGAAGGCCATTCAGGCACAGTGGATTGTGTGAACATATGAAGGAAAGAAAATACCATGTATGTGTAGTTCAGAACATGGCTGTAGTTCAGTTTGGCTGGGTAGAGAGTACCTGAAGGGAAGTTGTAAGAAATGACAGCAGAAGGATAAATTGGGATCAGATGGTGAAATACCTTGAAAGTTAGGCAGTGAAATTTGGGATTTATTCTGTAGATGATGTGAAGCACTAAGTCTTTTGTGCAGTAGATTAATAAGCTAAGAGTTGCTATTAGGATTTAAACTTTCCAGTGCTAGGTTTTTGAAAACGGTAATTGAAGTGAATCATGGTTTTTGGCTTTAGCTCCTGTTTGAATGGTGATGTCATATTCTGACATGGGGAAGAAAACATGAGGCAGTTTGTAGAAGTCTAGCTTAGCTGTCTAAGAAGATGGTGGTTTCTCTCCTAGAAAGAGAGAACACAGTAGGAAAAAATTTAAGGAGGACTTGAAGAGTTAATTGGATATACTGAGTTAGCTACTCATAGAGCCATTGAATGTTAGGGCCCTGGAAATTCAATTTTTCAATAGTTTAATGTTCATAGAATGTAGTGACTTAGCCAGTTTCACATTGCTTTACATTTTGGAGCTAGTTTTTATACCCAGTTCTCTTGACTGTAATCTCAGTACTCCGTTTTAACATAGCTACCTCCATGTTTGATATACAGATTGATATGTTTTGCCAGAATAATAAAGAATGCTTAACATATATTGAGAATCACTTTATTTCAGACATTGTGTGAAGCCATTTTTACTCTTACTGATAAAACCTACTTGATAATAGTAATAATTAAAATCTTAGTGTCTAATGTTACTAAATACTTAGAACATGACTATTCACTGTGTCAAACAATTTGTGTATATTATATGCAATGCTTTTAATAACCATCTTATGGTTGGTAGTGTTGTTATTCTCATTTACAGATTGGAAAATTTACACTTGAAGAGCTTATGTAACATACCTAGGATCACACAACCTGAAAGAGCACAGCAGGATTTGAATCCATAAAATTGTTGCATTCAAATCAGTGCACACTGTCACCTAATAGTAAATCCTTAAAATGATATTGTAGCTTGCTGGAGGAGTGGGGGTGGACTAGGGACAGTTGTATTTGGAAATTAGAAATGTGAGACTAAAAATTTATCTAGAGGTCAGACCTAATGGGACTGATGCTATAGATATCACAATAATGCACATTAAGATCTGGCAGCTGAAGCTATGATTGTGGGTTGTATTTACAAAGGAGAGATTGGAGAAAGAGAAAAGGCCTGGAGTCAGAATCTATAGCCAAGGAATAAGATTGAGCATCCAAAACATTAGGAGGACCATCAGGACAGTTCAGGGAGAAAGAATGCAATAAAGGTGAGATTTTCAAAACAAAGATGACCAAATTCCCGAGTGCTGTAAAAAAGCCTATTAAGGTTGATGAGTAGGAGGTCATTGGAAGCCCCTTGGGACACCAGTTTTTATCAAGCGGCAGTTACAAAAGGCACTGGAAATAGGGTTAATGAATGCATGTAATGGCTGTTCATAGTTGGAGGGAGATTCCATTGGAGAGGGAAATCTTGAATCACAGGGAAGATAAAATAGGTAATGAAGCTTGATATTAGAGTCTGTGGGAAGAAATAGAATGGAAAGAACTGGTGGAAAAAATAGCTCTGCAAAGGAAGACCAGAGAGAAAGGAAATTGATGAAGATTTAGACAAAAAAAATTCTGAAGTAAAGTGAAATTGGGAACAATCTGTTGATGGTCCTAGGGCTCTCGGTCAGCCATGTGACTAAACCATCAGTGTGCTTTGGTGTGATGTTTTTTGCCAAATGCCACATATACCACAATTAATAAATTCCCTAGAAACTAAGACTTTTAAAATTCAAATCCAGCTGCCAAAAAGATAAGCCACCAAAGATATAAATCATGTAAAAACAAAACTGCCTGCCCATGAAGATGCTTGATAAAAATGCCAGCTTGTGATACTGTATCTTAAGTGAATGTAAAGACAAAAGTGAATTTGCTCTACATAAACTGGTGAAGTCTTAAAAGTTTCCTTTCATGCATTTGTTCATTCTGTGTGTTTTTCTTTCTCACTGATGATCTTTATTTGAGTTACTGTAAGTTTATAGTATCTACCTGCTCTTTACACCCTTCCTCCCTGTAGAATAAGAGCAGATTGTGTAGTTGGATTTTATTAACAGTTAACATTTATTTAGCACTTCCTATCTCCCAAGCATTGTACTAATGGCTTAGATGTAATAAATCATTTATTATTCCTATCAACTCTTAGAGATATTATTTTTATTCAGGTGTTGTAAATGAGGTAACAGAAATATAGAATTTGCATACTTGTTGCTGGATTAACTGCATTTTCTGTAATTAATTCAAACAAAATCACTATAATAATCACTTTAAAACTTTTCACTCTGTGAAATTAAAGGGCTCCTTTCTGTACAATACAGTTTTTCAAGCAGTAAGAGAAATTTTGCTTTGTGTAGAAAGAGTATCAATATAAGGTCTCTTCTTCTGATTTAGAAGGTGAAAAATAATAATTATATAAAAAAAACAAACAACCCTGATGTTGTCTTGGAAGGTGGAGTGTGATAAAGTGGGAGTGGTATAAATTGGTGAAATTTGTGGGTGTAGAAAGCTGTAGGTCCTCTCAGGCTGACCTTCTTTTTGATGGCAAGCTCACTTTGTTGACTAACTGCCTTATTTATTTTCTCCTGAGTGCAAAATAGAGGCCTTTCCTTCATTAACGTGTTTTTCCCTTTTTCTTTTCCCAATTTGAAAGATTGGTATTTTATGTATTTATGTATTTTATGTGGTCTGGCACAGTAAGTTTTCATGTTCCATTCATATTTAATGATTGTAATAGCATGATTATATATATTCTTCCTTTATTATTTCTGCATCTGATAAAGACATTTTGGACAAAAAGTAATTAAAATTAGGTTTGTTTTTGAAATTAGTTATTAATGCTAGCATTTATCCTTCTCTATGTAAAAGGTAACACCAATGGATTGTGTATCACATTTGGAAAAGAACTTCTAAAACTTATTTTTTATAGTGCCAGTATCCTAACCAGTATTCTAGTAATCTGGGGGAAAAAAAAAGTCAAGACATCAAAACCCTCACAGTGGTAGGAAGTGACTTAAGCAGTGACAAGAAGAGAGTCCAGTGAGTCATAAATAAGCTAAATTAATTCAGAAGCAGCAGGGTGCTGCAAAGATGTGTTGCTACCTATTGATCTATGACAAAAAACAGTTCCTTTTGTTCTTCCATAGTTTATAAGGATAGCCTCCTGAGAATTTTACCCACTGAATTTACAATAAATCAGTATTTGAATATAAAAGTAAGGAGAACCATGTTCTTAAAAAATGGTGGATTAGAGAGTGTCAGGAACAGTGGTTTAGATAAGTATGTTAATATTTCAGGTCACTAGAGAATCGCTTAAGTGAATAATCTAAAACAGTTTATGTCTTTACCTAGGGAGTAAGGAACCAAGGAAATTATTCAGATATGTCACAATTTGAGATTATTTTTTATTCATATGTTTGTTTGGATTTATTATGTTTTTATATATTTTATAAGAGGAGAAACATGATTATTACTTTTCAGATTTTTTGCCATTTAGTTTAGTGATGGCTGTTTACTCACAGTCAAATAAAATCATCTTTAAATTTATTTGTGCTTTCTCATTCATCAATATTGAACAGTTTTCTGATATTTTTCTTTATGAAGCAAAATTTAATCATTGCATTGATAAAGACAGGTAAATGTGATAAGTAGTTTTTAATGTTGTAAATATAGATAATATAAAAATATTTCTTAATTATATTTAGCAGTGGAGCAAATAGCTATGTAGAAAGAAAACAGATTTCTTAACTGATTTAGAATTTATACATTTTTGTTTCCTAGGCCTTGAATTTGGTTTACTTCCTTTATCTATCTGCTATAATTAAGTCTTTCGATAGTGATGAAAATATGGGGGAAATTATATTTTTACTTTTGATCAAGGAATTAGATAGTTCCCTCTATTAGTGCAGAGAGGAATGAAGAGAACTTCAGTTTTGAGTTTATAAACCCATACTTTTTCTACATGTTGTTTATTTTTTTTTATTTTTATTTTTTTTAGAGAAAGAAAGTGTGTGCACGTAGGTGGGGAGGGGCAGAGGGAGAAAGAGAGAGGGAATCTTCAGTAGGCTCCACATGCAGTGTGGAGCCCAACATGAGGCTTGATCTCACAACCCTGAGACCATGACCTGAGCCGAAATTAAGAGTTGGATACTCAACCGACTAAGCCATCCAGGCAGCCTACATGTTATTAATTCACATTGATTAAATATTTGCTTTCTGCCTAAAGCTTTTCTAGATATTTTACATGTATTATCTAATTTAATTCACAATGATAAAGAAGTATTTTCTATTATCATTCTTGTTTAAAAATGAGAGATCTAAGATAGAGGAAGGTTAAGTAACTTCACCAAGGTCATGTAGATGGCAAAGGAGGTAGGCCTAGATTATTATATAATCTTTAACTTTGTTTTTCTAGATTTGCCCTCCAAAGAAGGTTAGGACTATTAAGTTAATGGGTGTTTGAGAATCTCTTCATACCACTTGACTTTCTGGATTTATCAACAATAAAGTAGGAATAAAAGGGGGTGGGGCAAAAAGTATATTCACTAGTAATGCTTTGTTGGCCTTGACATACTGAAAAGAAGAGCATTCTTTTGAAATTTTTGAGATTTTCTAGCCATTGCTGCTAAACATCTTTTTTGGCAAAGTGTTGAATTTGGATGCACTTTTTTTTCAGTTTTCCTAGCTAGGTGTCTGCTGCTGTCCTGGTTCATATTTGTCACAGGGGCTTGCATGCACCTTTAAGATGTCACATCTTTAGGTCAACAAGGCTTTCTGGCAGTTGTGACTGCTTCCTGAATTACTACCTTCTATTAACCTAAAAGTTCTGAAACCTCTATGGCCTAGTAGCCTTTCAGGAGCTATGCAAAGGTGTTCTATAGCACAAATTGAATAGGGGCTTTTTCTTTTTCAAATCATGAAGGGAAATAATAGCTGCAATTTATTAAATTTTTAAGGTTTTAAAACTTTTTCTTCAAATTTTGACTCCTAGTATTGTTTGTCTATGCCAGAATCCATTCTAGTGGTTAACATTTGTATTTTAACATTAAAAATTTATAGCTAGTTATTTAAGATATGATAACAATCACAAAAAAGCTCAAAGAATAGTTGTAATTTTTTCTTCAGTGGTTTTGGCTAAAGAATCTGTGCTTGTATTGCTGGCTCTTGACATCTTTTTGATAATCAAGGTAGCGGATAGGAGCGATGAAGTAGCAATTATGGTAGATTGAGTTACATAAGAAAGGACATACAGCTAACTGGATATTTTTAGAAGCAGACTAAAAAGAACAGACCCAGTAAAATAATGTCAATTAATAGGTCTAGAAATAAAAAGAGGAAAATGAGAGGTAGCCTAGAATTCTTACAGAAATGGAGAAAGAAGAGAGGAGAGAAATTGAAGCAATTACTGTGTGGAATGTGACTTTATCTAAAGAGGGTTTTTGGGATATTTTACTCTGTTGTATAGAAATCCAAATTCTCTTACCCACCACCCCTGTATCCCATTTCCCCCAGTTACCCTTTGCTGCCTCTTGAATATTGGCATGGTTTTGGATTATCTTTTTTGAGTCTTTTGGACTCTGGTGTTTTATGAATATGATAACATGCAGAGATAGACCGTAAGTCAGAATGATGATGAATGAAATACTATTTGATGGTGTTTTTTGCCAAAACTACAAAGACATATAGGTGTTCCACAATTTGAACATTTTGAAAATCACCAACTACATCTCTCTTTTTTTCTTCTAGTTCTAATCTTCAGCTTCAAGGAGGAGTCCATTATTTACTTGACACTGTTTATGAGGATCTAGAATCTTGACCTTGGTAATGCTTATGTCTTATAGTTGATAGAATATTCTCTGATACCAACTGTGCCAGATATTAAGTTTCACTAAACACAGCCAGCCCGTGCTGTACTTACACTTGGAAGTCACTAAAGGCTATTTGTTTAAAATGTGCCTAAAACTATTCTAAGCTGTGTAAGAATAGGAAAAAAAAAAATGATTCCTGTTCTTAAAAAGGATTTTAATCTAATTGTTGGTTTAGTTATGGTTGTGCCTAAAATGTTTAGTTTGGGGAATGTGCTTGAATTGGAATTCCTGAAACTGTGCTAATATTACCCTGTTGTTGACTTACTCCTTTGAGAATGGCATGGAACCAAACTATCTTGGAAAGGGGAAGAAACTGAGTCTGCTTTCATTTATTCATTCAATGAACAGTCATTAAATTCTTACTTTTATCGGTTCCTGTATCAGTTATAGAGGTAAAACAATAAATAAGAACTCTTTTTGACCTCATGAATCATATTGTCTGTTAGAGAGGACAGATATGTAAATAGATTGCAATTGTAGGATTCTATTATAATGGCATACAAACATGATAAATGTTCAAGTAGAGTGAAGCACAGATCAGTTTCTGAGTGTTGTTTAACCTTAAAGGCCTTGTTGTCATAGGGGAGGGAATCTGAATAGTGAGGGTTGATGGGGTTAAAAGTTTTGTAGTGAAGGGTGAAGCAAGGTGAGTTCAAGAAGTAGAAGTGTATTTGAGATGATAAACTGGGAATGAGTGATACCAGAGGGTCATTAGTTCAATATTGAAATCTCTAGGGAAAACCAAGATAAAGCTAGAGATGTTCATTTCCAGAATTTAAGAATGGAGTTACAAGATATGAGTTTACAAGTACAACTCATATTGCAAAGAATAGGAAGATTAGAATAGCAACATATAGGAAAATATAAATATACAATCCTATGTTATAAAACAGTATACTGTATATTTAGTCAGAGGTGGCCAGACCTTCAACTCTGGGAGATAGGTAGTATATCTACAAACAATTTGCTTCATGCTAGTGTTTCTATTTCAGAAATTAGATTTCTGTAGAAATTTGGCATCTAAAAGGTTCAATACCTAATGTTACTATCATAGATGAGATTTATAATGTTTTATTGTTGTTTTTACCTTACAAACTAATTTATTGATATGTGACCATGGCTATGTGAAAAGAACCTTGAAATACCTTTCTATTCTCCAACCCCATACATACCTGACTTAATAAAAGCTAACATTCCTTTATCATCTTTTACCATCTGCCTAAATATTAAAGCATAAACAACAAAGTTAATCATTGAAAATTGCTTTAAGCATGTAGTTAATATTTAAATATTTAAAAATATTTAAAAAATTTGGCTTAAGAAAATAGTCTTTTGAGCATTTATTAAAATCTCAAAAACATTGTTATTAAAACTTACCTAAAACCCCACCTAACTCTTGATGTGCCAGTCTGCCCTCATGAGAACAGAATATTCATGATGTAAAGTAACTATTTACTACTATTAAATATTCAGCTTTCTCTTGACTAAGATATAGCCTTTTCTTAAAAGGCTTTTTAATAATACCCTTATTAATTTGGGTTGCTTTTGGTAATCTGCCAGTGTGACTTCCAAATAATAAAGATGTTTTAAGTTAAAAACACTTCCGAAGTTTTTCTTCACTTAGAAGCAAATTCCACAGTGTAAGTCCCTTGAAGTCATAATTATTACAGTCTGTGGGGATTAGTATATTGTAAGGAGATTACTAGACTTCTTTACTTAGCAGCACAGTGAGAGAGGATGTACCATGAGACAGCAGTAAATGTTGGAGTTGTACAATTAGAAGAATTCTTAATAAACATGTTCCAACACCCTTTTTAAAACACAACCTTAAGCCCACTAATTTTATTGAATACTTCATATATACTATTTTCCATAACGGATAGAGAGTACAGAAAAAACAAGACATGATTTCCATTCTCAAGAATTCTGTAAACAATTTGAGGAAGGGATGTGTCCATATTGGTATGGGTATTTTATAGAATTGTCAATAGCATTATTTTAATAATAAAGGTGGAGAAACTGAGGGTCAGAGAAGTCAGAAAGTTGCCAAAGTTTATACAGGTGGATAGTGACTGAGTTGGAATTCATATTAGTCTGCCTGGGTGAAAAGGTCATGTTCTTCCCTCATGTTAAATCAACTGGAGAAGAAAAGAGATGATAGCATGTGAAATTAACATTCAATTCTTTTTTTTAATAATTAAAATTATTAGAGAGAGCACAGAGGGAGAGTGAGACGGAGAAGGAGACTCCCAGAACCTGGGATCATGACCTGAGCTGAAGGCAGACACTTAACTGCCTGAGCCACCCAGGCGCCCCAACATTGAATTCTTATATGTTGATAATTTCAGTTGTGAGTTAGATCGACAGTTGCTCTAGAAGAACTCAGAGTTAAAGTAACCTAAAAAGGCTTTATGGAGGAGATGAGAATTGAGTTGTATTTTGAAAGGAAGTGGGATAAAGATACACAAAGAAAAAGTTGACATATATGAGAAAGAATTGGTACAAAGGTATGCAAATGCAAATAGGCTGACCCAGAAGGAGAGTGTTGTCTCAGACACGGAGAGCCCCAAAACTTAAAAGTTCGTCAGAGATAAGAATTTGTCTTCCTACCGTTCATTCAGGGGGGAAAGGCCGAGGTGAGAGAATGTCAATCCACTTTTATTGGAAGCAATCCAGCTCTGCAATTGCCTCAAATGATGCATGCCATACCCCACCTCAGAGCCTGGTGGGCTCAAGACAATCCTCCTCAGAAAATCCTACATATTAGTCTGAGAGTTCTCAGGAAGCATGGCAATGGTTCAGGTACAACTTAAGAAAAATAAAGCAAGCCATCTTCATGTTGACATTGAGTCTCCATCCTGCCAGATTGTAATTGCACAGGTTTAATCAATGCTCTTAAAGAATCTGAAACTGACCATAGCAACCTATAATATGTAACCTATCTATGAATGGCTAAAATTAACAGTACGGGAAACAACAGATGTTGATGGGGATGCGGAGAAAGGGGAATCCTCTTGCACTGTTGGTGGGAATGCAAACTGGTACAGCCACTCTGGAAGACAGTACGGAGCTTCCTCAGAAAGTTAAAAATAGAGCTACCATACGACCCAGCAATTGCACTACTAGGTATTTACCCAAAGGATACAAAAATACAGATTTGAAGGGGTACACGTACCCTGATGTGTATAGCAGCATTATCAACAATAGCCAAACTATGGAAAGAACTCACATGTCCATCAACTGATGAATAAAGAAGATGTGGTATATATATGTGTGTGTGTGTGTGTGTGTGCATAATGGAATATTACTTAGCCATCAAAAAGAATGAAATCTTGCCATTTGCAATGATATGGATGGAGCTAGAGTGTATTATGTTAAGCAAAATAAATCAGAGAAAGAAATATGCCATATGATTTCACTCATATGTGGAATTTAAGAAACAAAACAGATGGACCTATGGGAAGGGAAAAAAAAAGAGAGAAGCCAACCAGAAGAGACTCTTAACTATAGGGAACAAACTGAGGGTTGATGGAGGGAGGTGGGTGGGGGATGGGCTAAATGGGTGATAGGTGTTAAGGAGGGTACTTGTTATAATGAGCACTGGGTGTGATATGTAAGTGATGAATCACTAAAAAAGAATTAGTGACCTATGAAAATGACCTTGGTTATTTTGTCAAGCAAGAGAAAAATGATTGCTTTCTTTCCTGTTCCTCACCTTTTTATCTTTAACCTCGTGCCTAGCCTTTTTGTATTGATGATACAGTGAGATGGTTTGGATCGACTTTGGTTCCATTACAGGATTCTACCTTTTGGATTGTTCACTTTAATCACATACCACCGAAGAGCAGTGCTCTGCCCCAGTACTTGTCTGAGACTCCTAGGACATTGCACTCCAGAACAAGATTAGTGACCGAGGGGCTTCTACTTATCAGGAAAAAGGTATTGGGACAGACAAAAGTGAATAAAGGGAATTCAATTGAGCTTGATCCTGAAATGCTGGAAATTGCCTCAGTCTGTCTGAGTGACCTTGATATTGACCAGTCATTACAGTTGAGGAATATAACCATCCAGAGATATGCTTCTCAAACTATTTGTCATAAAGAACCAGTTTTTTTTTTTTAACCCTAGTTATAGATCCATACTTGTGTGAAATGAAATAAACATGAATTACTCTTAATTCTGATCGGTAACAATTTGTGGGCAATATGTTGCCAGAAGGGCAGTGGGCACCAAACTGAGCCTTCAGAAGCACTCAGGTTAAGTGAATTCAGGACGTAGAGTTATAAGGAAGAAAAAGGAATGGATGTTGAGGTGTGTGCAGTCATCATAATATCAAAGGGATCGATTGGTAAAAGAGCTTCAGAAACAAGGATGTAGTTTTTAAAACTTCAGAAGAGAAGTCCTGGAGAGGAGAAAAAATGAAAAGGCCCTGACTTCATCAGTGAGAAGATGCTACTTTCTTAATTAAATACAGTGCATGGGTCTGTACTATGAACTGTGTCAAACATGTCCCACTATCCAGAGGTCTTCTGTCAGAGCACACAGAGAAAGGAATCCCCTCTTGAGGTTGGTGATTTCCTGAGGGGTATTTCTGGAGGGCAAATTTTGCCTGAAATTTTTTTCCCCATGAATTTGGCTTAGGACCTTCTGTGGGTATCCAGAAACTGAGGACTCCTAGAACCGAAGTACCATCCCAAGTAGTTAACACTATGATAGGTCCAGATTATTTCAACTTATTTGTTTGTTTGTTTATTTTTATTTTATCATCTTTAAACTTCAGAATGAGGAATATCTGGAAGACCTTAAAATTAGAAGGGACCTCCCAGGGAGGCCCACAATTTCCCTGTGGGGGTTGAATGGGAACCAGGCAATTCTAAAGAGTATAATAAATCAAATGTAGCTTAGGTCACTGGGTTATTCTCTGGATACAAATTAGTTAGGCTGGGGCGCCTGGGTGGCTCAGTTGGTTAAGCGACTGCCTTCGGCTCAGGTCATGATCCTGGAGTCCCTGGATCGAGTCCCGCATCGGGCTCCCTGCTCGGCAGGGAGTCTGCTTCTCCCTCTGACCCTCCCCCCTCTCATGTGCTCTCTCTCATTCTCTCTCTCTCAAATAAATAAATAAAATCTTTAAAAAAAAAACAAATTAGTTAGGCTGCTGTAAGTCACATTCCCTTATTTCATAATAAAACAACCTGCTGTTGATAAATGAGTTAGCATTACATTCTGAGCAAAACATGAGGAGAGGGGTTGCAAAGTTGCATTGGTACATGAAGCAAAGATACAGAGCTGAAGTGACAGACTTTACCAGCAGCATATAAAAAGCGCCCTCTGGTAAAATTTACCATGATATTTTCAGATAAACTGAGCATCCAGGACACATGGATAATGACAAGATCGTGAACATCATCTCTGAATATGAAAGGCATGATAGATGTATGCTCAGCTATCAAAGAGCAGTTCATTTTAAAATAAGCCGTATTTTCCTGTAGTTGCAGGGTAAGAGAAGAGAAAATAGTTTATAAAGGGAATGAAGATGATGATCTCTGACAGTTGATGTTTTCAATCTAAGTGAAAACACGGACTGCCGCAGCAGTGGCAACAAACTCACCAATTTCCCTTTTTATTTGAAAGGTTCCTTGGATGTTTAAGCTGATTTTGCCATAGGATAAATGCACTAGGCTATCAATTTCATCTTCGGATCCCTAATCGGGTGGGTAGCCCCTGCTTGAGGAGGAGTCAGTAATCATTTCAAATGTGGAGAATAGTGTTGTTCTGGTAGACTTAGAGATTGCTCTTCTGTGAATATGTTGTCTTACTGAAGTGGTCACTGAGACTTATCCACTCTTTTATTCCTCTCGTATCACTTCCCACAGACCTCCTCAAAACATCACCCTTTACACCCCCCAAAAATATCACTCTGATGGAGGCTAAATTCATCTTTGCATTTGTAAGCCTGGAATCAAGGAGCTATTCCTGCTTTTCGTTACAAGTCTGGGTCTTTTTGTGCATTTTCCATTATAAACTCTGCAGAAACCATAAGGTTTCTCATAGCATGTCATAAAATATGTTATATTTTCAGGAGGATGCCTCATTCTGGTTATTCTGACCATGTTTTATTTACACAGCAGGGCAGGCATGGCAAGTAGCACTTATTTCCTAAATGGGAGTGTAGAGCTACTACATTTTTTGGAATGCATTATTTTATTTTGAAAGTAAAAATTGTTGTAGTGTGTTTGAATCTAAAATGCAGCAATTTAGTATAACCAAATGAATTTAGAACACAAATAGGAAAGTGTTTCTGGAATTTTTGCAAAATTGGCATTTCTGTTTTTTTTTTTTTCTTTTTGTTTTAAAATAAATCTTATTAAAATTATAGTAAAAATACTGGCAGGAAAACTAGACGGCTTTAATAAATGGAAATAATTTGTCTCTGATGGAAATTTTTTTTTTCTATTTCTGCTACGTGCCCCCCCCCCCCGTTTTTAGGACAGTATTCTAATAGCCATTTTATGTTGGCTTTTTTGAAAAATAAAATATTTGATGTTAATTTTTGAAGTAGTGAAGTCTTTTCTATAGAAAACTATGAGTTCAAAATGTGACATTTATTATAGTATTATGTGTCCTTACTGAGGAAAATTGAATATAAATAAGTGTTAATGAGTGTCCTGGGTATCCTGTAAAGAATAATTCATTCCCACTCAATAGGTGAGAAAATGTGGGAGCAAAGTGGGATAAACTGTACCAAATGAACATGCTGGACTTACGAAATGACAGTAATATGGCACAATAATGCATCCTTGAAAGACAATTGTAATGTTTCCAAGACATATGGAATTATCATTTTGCTCCTAAGGAGAGAAGTTTGGGTGATTAAATTATGCATATTATTTTAAAAGTGCTTGTAGTTTTCAATGAAATTCTGTATGATATGTTCCCCAAATGTGAAATTCTTTTGATACATGGATAAATAGTAATCTCTGGAAATGGCTAAATAAGTGTTGAATGCTCAGGGTTGTTTTTGCTCACCATTTATCCTGACAGAGAAACTTTGACACACACACACGCATGTGGGCGCGCGCACGCGCACACACACACACACACACACACACACCCTCAGGGAGATTGTTTTTTAGTTTCTGTAAATTATCAGACTTCTAGTGATACTTGTGTAAGCAGTTATTCTTGTTAGGTTACACAGCTATTGCTTTGTGTTATAAAGAATATAGTACACGGCAGGAACAATCAGAACAAGTAATAAGTTTTCTTTCCTTGAAGAAAATATCTGAATGAAAACATGCTATGTTTAAGAGAAAAAAATAAGTTTAAAATAGAAGAGAGCCCAGAGATAAGCTAAGAGTAGCATCTGGAGTAAATAGGTAATTTGACAAGAGTGGAAATTTGTCTACTTGCATGTCCCCAACATGTATAATGTATTTTCTGAGATATAAGTTAAAGTATTTTAACAGTTTCATGGATGTCCAATAACTTCTTTGAATTGTTCTTGTATAGTCTTAATTGCTGTTTTTATTAGAAATTATTGCCTAATGTTTAACCCTATCTTTCTTTATCCAGTTAAACTCCATTATTTCTAGCTGGTATAATTATAAGCATACTAACAAATCTTTCATGGTTTTGTTTATCCACTCATCTAAAACTTTTATTGGTTGGTACCTGTGGCATTTTTTAAAAGGCATCTCTAATATAAATATACAATAATCCTATCTATCAGGTTAGAAGAGTTGAAGCACCTCTAGTGTATTATGGGAAAGAAAAGATAAAAAATTTCAAAAAGTAGGCTACATTTCTTTATGGCTACTGAAAAATTTTCCATAAACATATTTGATTTTCTAAAATAGGAAAATTGTTGGAGATAGTATTACTATATTCTATTTTTGCTTTTGTTACATTTGGTGGAGAAATGTAAAGATGGTTCTTTGGCAATATTTTTAATTGTATACATATTTTTTAAAGATGGAACCGGCTTATTTGAGTACATAAGACAACTCAAAATTAAGTCGAAGTTAAGAGTGAAGAGATCGTTGTTTCTAAAACTCTTCCCTCTGTTTCCTCATTATTATGAAATCAGCCACCTTCTTTTTTTATAGGTCTTACATATTTATTTATTTAATTTTTAAAAAAGATTTTAATTGTTTTGTTTTTTTTTTTGTGAGAGATAGCACAAGCAGGCAGAACAGTAAGCAGGGGGAGAGGGAGAAGCAAACTCTCCCGCTGAGCAGGGAGCCCGACGCGGGGCTTGATCTCAGGACCTTGGGATCATGACCTGAGCTGAAGGCAGACGCTTAACCGACTGAGCCACCCAGGTGCCCCTTAGCATGAGATCTTTAAAGGTACATTTTTAAGAGTATTGTTGTATGGTGTTGTACAGCAGATCTTTAGAACTTACTCATCTTGCTTAACTGAAGCTTTATACCCTTTGATTAGTAACTCTATTCACCTCTCCACCCAGCCTCTGGAAACCATCATTCTACTCCATGCTTCTGTGAATTTGACTATTTTAGATACCTCGTTTAAGTGGAGTCATGCAGTATTTGTCTTTCTGTTACTGTGTTATTTCACGTAGTACAATGTTTTCAAGGTTCATCTATGGTGTCATCTATTGCAGAATATCATTTTTTAAGGAAGAATAATATTTCATTATATGTATATGCCATAATTTCTTAATCCATTCATCTGTTGATGGACATAGGTTGTTTCTACCTCTTGGCAACAAACATGGGAGTGCTAATATCTGTTCAAGATCCTTATTTCAGTACTTTTGGATAAATACTCAGTAGTGTTATTGCTAGATGATATGATGGTTCTGTTTTTAATTTTTTGAGGAACTTCCATACTGTTTTTTCTCCCTTCACACTGGTTTTTATTATTATTTTTATTTTTATGTTCAATTAGCCAACATATAGTGCTTTATTAGTTTATGATGTAGTGTTCAGCCATTCATTAGTTGTGTATAACACCCAGTGCTCATCATAGCACATGCCCTCCTTAATATCCATCACCCAGTTACCCCATCCCCCCAACCCCCGCCCTTCTGTAACCCTCAGTTTGTTTCCCAGAGTCCAGAGTCTCTCATGGTTTGTCTCCCTCTCTGATTTCTTCCCATTCAGTTTTCCTTCCCTTCCCCTATGGTCCTCTGCACTATTCCTTATGTTCCACATATGAGTGAAGCCATATGATAATTGTCTTTCTCTGCTTGACTTATTTCACTTAGCATAATCCCCTCCAGTTCCATCCATGTTGATGCTAATGGTAGGTATTCATCCTTTCTGATGGCTGAGTAATATTCCATTGTATATATGAACCACATCTTCTTTATCCATTCATCTGATGAAGGGCATCTCGCCTCCTTCCACAGTTTGGCTATTGTGGACTTTGCTGCCATGAACATTGGGGTACATATGCCCCTTCCTTTCACTATATTTGTATCTTTGGGGTAAATACCTAGTAGTGTAATTGCTGGGTCATAGGGTAGCTCTATTTTTAACATCTTGAGGAACTTCCATACTGTTTTCCAGAGTGGCTGTACCAGCTTGCATTTCCACCAGCAGTGTAAGAGGGTTCCCCTTTCTCCACATCCTCACCAACATTTGTTGTTCCCTGTCTTTTTAATTTTTGCCATTCTAGCTGGTGTAAGATGGTATCTCATTGTGGTTTTGATTTGTATTTCCCTGATGGCTAGTGATGTGGAGCATTTTTTCATGTGTCTCTTAGCCATTTGTACGTCTTCTTTGGAGAAGTGTCTGTTCATGTCTTCTGCCCATTTCTTGACTGGATTATTTGTTTTTTGGGTGTTGAGGTTGGTAAGTTCTTTATAGATCTTGGATACCAGCCCTTTATCTGATATGTCATTTGCAAATTTCTTCTCCTATTCTGTGGGTTGCCTTTTAGTTTTGTTGACTGTTTCTTTTGCTGTGCAAAGGCTTTTTATCTTGATGAAGTCCCAATAGTTCATTTTTGCTTGAAGTTGCTGTGACCAATATTGAAGAGGTTGCTGCCTGTGTTCTCCTCTAGGATTTGATGGATTCCTGTCTCACATTTAGGTCTTTCATCCATTTTGAGTTTATCTTTGTGTGTGGTGTAAGAGAATGGTCCAGTTTCATTCTTCTGCATGTGGCTGTCCAACCTTCACACTGTTTTTAATAGCAGCTCTACGATTTTGCATTGCCATCAGTAGTGTACAAAGGATCTTATTTTTCCATATCCTTACCAACATTTTTTGTCTTCTTTTTGATAATAGCCAACCTCGCAAGTATGAGGTGATAGAACATTGTGCTTTTGATTTGCATTTCCTTGATGATTAATGACACTGAGGTTTTATTTATTTATTTATTTATTTATTTACTTTGATATTTATACCTGTTGGCTTTTTGTATGTCTTCTTTGGAGAAATATTTAAGTCTTTAGCACATTTAAAAATTGGGTTATTAGAGTTTTTTTCCTGTTGAATTGTGGGAATTCCTTATATATTTTGGATATTAATCTTTTATCAGACAGCCACTTTCTTAAAAGTCCTTTTTTGAATCACTGAAAGCACATTCTGTCTTGCAGGCATCTAACCTCTGCATATCTGATGCACTAGCATCACTACCATTAAGAACTGAGAAACTGAAAAAGGGGATATATAGGTATTCAGTAAGTATTTCATGGATTTGGTAACAAATAACACTTAAAAATGAGCATCATCATATAAGTGAAAAGTGGCTAAGACTGTTGGTTAAGAGCTAGATTACATGGGTTTGAATACTCTACCATTGTGCAAGCTGACTGCTCTTGTGCAAGTTATTTAACTTCTCTTTGCCTCCAATTAATTATCTATATGATAAGTATAAGAATAATGCCTACTTTGTGTGTTGTTGTGAGAACCAAATGAGTTAATACATACAAAACACTTGGAAAATTTCCTGGCACAGGGGCACCTTGCTGGCTCAGTCGGTAGAGCATGTGACTCTTGATCTTGGGGTTGTAAGTTCAAGCCCCACATTGGATGTAAAGATTACTTAAAAATAAAATCTTAAAAAAAAAAAAAAACAAGAAAAAGAAAATTTCCTGGCACAAAGCAAGCAGTTAATAATAATTAACTAGTGGTGGTGGCAATAGTAATTTATGAAAAATACAATTTTTTCATCAAGGGAAAAGATATGGACAATGTGACATACAAAAATGAATAAAGTTTGATGCATGCTACAACACGGATGAAACTCAAACATGTTATTCTAAGGGAAATAAGCTTATCTCCTTTTTTTTTTTTTAAGATTTTTAAATTTATTTATTTGACAGAGAGACACAGCGAGAGAGGGAACACAAGCAGGGGGAGTGGGAGAGTGAGAAGCAGGCTTTCCGCGGAGCAGGGAGCCCGATACGGGGCTTGATCCCAGGACTCTGGGATCATGACCCGAGCCGAAGGCAGATGCTCAATGATTGAGCCACCCAGGCGCCCCTAAGCTATCTCTTTATGTATCTTTTTCCATCTTTGCTTTGTACTCCCCATCTGCAATCCATCTCAGGATAAAACAATGGAAAGAAAAGGATAGGGAGAATATTTAAGAAAGATGCAAGAGAGAGAAGCAAAGTAGTGAAATTGAAAGAGGTGCAAGAGAGAGGCTTAATCTTTTTTTCCCCATGGCTCCAGTGAACTCTTCAGTTTTACTTTCCTTGATTGAAACTTGAAAGGGCAGCTTTTTTTATTAAAAAGTTAGATTTCCCAGTATTTTCTATGCTTACCAATATGTAAATTGTCAGACGCTGTGACAGCTTTTAGATTTACTGACAAAAGAAATTCTGAATTGATAACAGCAAACAGAGCTGGTGAGTCAGTCAGCTGACTTCCTTTATCTGATTTTCTCTACTTCTCCCAGTCCTCTGAGAGTGGAAAAAAAGGAGCATTCCATAAATTCCAAATTCCATTTGATGAACATCTAAGGGTTAGATTGAGAAAGAATGAGGATTTGAATCACAGGATTTAGGATAAAATATGGGTCATATGACATTAACTAGATATTTATAATTAGAGTCTATGGGCACAGTATATCTTAAACAAATCTGTTAATTTGCCTAGAGGAAATGAAGGATGATAATTTGATGCTCACATATTTTAGAGATTAAGAAGCCATTTTATATTAATGTTAGAAGAAATTTTAAAGGTAACTTTAATTATGTACTTACCAATAGATTGTTTTAAGCTTCATATTTTTTTTCCTTCAAATTTGGGGGTAGGGTGGACTTGCTTTTGTCTAATTATTATAAAATATGATTTCATGTACTTTAAAAAATAGGGTTATGGTTTTAAAATACTCAGAATATATTTGCCTGTGATTTAATTCACTTTCCTTGACCTAAAGGAACTAGAAATCAGGTTATCTATGATTGTGATGAATGAAATTTTCTAGGAAGCAAAATTGGTTCAATCAGAGCAATTATTGTTTTTCATTGTTGTTAGCCCAGAAAAAGTGGAACCAGTCTTTCTGCTATTCTTTACTGACATCTCTCAGATATTATAGTCAATTTGCCTTACCCGGGGTGAAGGAGGCGGTTCAGGATAAATTGTTATACTATCAGAGAATTACATGTGGATAATTATGAGAGTCTTTGGTAAAACTGTAATGTCTGAGGTTAATTTTTCAAGAAAAGAATTACTATTTAAGCCTCTCTTATTTAGGCAATTGCATATGATTTTCATTGAACAATTCTGATAAAACTTGTTCACCTCTATTTTGGAAGGGAAGATTTGAGGAAACAGTATAAGCTCAGAGGAAAGATTGATTTATTAAAAAAATTTTTAAAGGCTTTGGTTTTTTTGCGGGGGGGCAGATTTAGGTTTACAATAAAATTGAGAAGAAGGTATAGAGATTTCTTATATACCCTCAGCCCCCACACATGCATAGCCTTCCCTGTTATCAACATAAAACCTGAATGGTACATTTTTTACTAAGGATGAACCTACACTGACACATCATAATCACCTAAAATCCACAGTTTACTTCAGTGTTAACTCTTGGTGTTGTACATTCAGTGTGTTTAGACAAATGTATAATGACACATAACCATCAGTATCATGTCATAAAAATCCTGTGTGTTCTGCCTATTCATCCCTCACCCCTTTCCTGAAACTACTGATCTTTTTATTGTCTCTGTAGCTTTGCCTTTTCCAGAATGTTATATGGTTGGAATCATACCGTATGTAGCCTTCTCAGATTGGCTTCTTTCACTTAGTAGTAGAATGATTGACTTTTGAAAAAGTAAATATACATCCAACGCTTTGATGAAAAATGTATCTAATACCTTTATCCTGAAAGAAAATTGCATTCATCACTGACATATGAATGGAAGGACAAGTTCTAAAAAAAAAATGAGTTTAATAACAGAAAGTATTAGCTTTTTTACTGATGTTTGCTTTAATAAACTTATATTTAATTAAATTATACTTGTTTTTAAATAAGGTCTTGCTGAAATGAAGGAAGCCCACTTACTATTAAACAGAGAAAAATGTTTTTTTTTCAGTACTTCTCCCCCCTTTCTCCAAGTTTTGTATCCTCAATTTTCTTGATTGTTATAGTAACATAAGGAAAGCATAAAATTTGATTTTTCTATATACTGTCCATCTAAAATACGAAACTTCTGAAAGATCATTGGTGGATCCTGAGGAAATGTTTAAATTATGACATCTATATGGTGCTGAATCAAATATTCAGTATTCTTTATAAGCAAAATTACAAAGCACATAGGTACTTTGTCTTAATTTTCCTTGTTAGATTTACTCCCCAGTTGTATGATTCCTGTGTCTCCCATGACCTCCAGACACGCGCACACGCACACAATCTACACTGTATCCTGCTTTAACCATCTACTCAGGATAATAACTAATCTCTTACTGCAGGTGCAAACTGATAATGGTTAGGTGCTGTCAAAGAGAAACCAGAGCCAGACAGAAATTAAAACAGTAAAAACAGATTTTATTCAGAACTATTGCAGGGGGGAAGAGACCTATAAATTCCCACTTGCCCATGCTATATTTGGAATATAGTACTGGGTTCAATTCCAAATGTAGCATGGGCAAGTGGGAATTTATAGCCAAGGAGCAGGGTGAGAGTTAGTGGATGTAAATAACTAAAAGGAAACATCAGTAGTAAGGGGGTTGGTTATACTTGTCTACACCAACCCAACCGGCTTCTTGTTGAAGGCAGGCCAGAATGGTCCAACAACACTGGGTGTGGGGAATTATGGGTGAGGAACCCAATTAGATATTGAGAATGACCAGATATTCAAGATGGGAGTGCTGATTAAACTCATTTAGCAGAGTTTTTGCTGAAACTGGATTTTACAAGAAAATGCACAGATGGGCCTAAGGAGAAGGTTCAGGAGCCTGACTGAAAGTTCGGCCAAGTAAAGACTCTTTGTCAGGAAAGTCTATGATAATTTATTTGCATTTTATAAAAGGTAAAAGGTGGGGAGGTACAAAGACAAGATTGGAATGGTAATCTCATAGTGAAGTTACCTCTCTGTGGAGACCTGTCAAAATTACTTACCTTTCCTCCCAAGAGGTATCAGTGCCATTTTCCTACAACACACACACACACACTCACTCTCTCTCTCTCTCTCTCTCTCTCACAGGGGTACATGATAGTGGAACGGATAATGAATAATGAACTTATAATACCTCTGAAAAGTTACTTACTCTGCCATACAGCTCTTCCAACTTGGGCTTTTCCACTGACTGAATTTTTAACCCTCAAAGGCAGTCTGCCAAATTTTAAATGTTTTCATAAGGACAACACTAGAAATTAATGTAAATTAAATTCACTTCTATCGTCACAATGGGGCAGTGTCAAGGACAATTATATTTTACTGCAAATAATATGCTTGAAGATTGTTTTCCCAAAGGTTTGAATGAAAACTTCCTTTTCAGGGTAGTTGTTTATTAATTTGAGATACTAAATTTGGATTTTATTTATATGATACCAAGTTGCCATATGGCGGTCAGCAAATCAGTAAATAATACTGTAAAATTGTAGGTATATGTTGTCTGTACCTCCTTCTAGAAAAAGAAAACTGTATTTTGAGGAGCATCATAAAGCACATCTGAATGGAAATACCTCCCCAGTGGCTGCTGTGTGACTGAAATATTCAGGGCTGGTCTAGAAATAGCAAAGCAGGGAGGAGATTCTGTTAAACTGTGAGTATATTTCCTGAGACTAGTGATACAGCTATAGCCGTGGCTACAGCATAACATGTTTACACATATTTAATTATTACATTTGTTGATTGCCACTTTAGAAAGTAGGCACCAGAACACTGAGGAAGTAAGACATGGGGCATTAGACTGTCATTTGAAACAAAATACAATACTGGCCAATCCAAGGTCATATTGATCTATGTCATGAAGCCCTGTTGGGAGTTGACAGAAAGATTTAGCACCAAGGAACAGATTTCCAGGTGGTACCAAAGTGATCTGTAGGGATGGCTCAAGATCTGACTTTGACTTCTTAAAATTTTTCTTTGGAGAGTGAGTACTCTTTATACCCAGATGTCTATTTTTTTTTTTTAAGATAATATTGAAGAACAGAAAGTAGAGGAACTGGCAATAGAACCCCATGGCAAATAATATTCTGAGGAGACAGTTCAGTAGACTGAAGATATAGGACCAATTTATTGAAGGTTTTTTTTAATTTTTAATTTTTTTTATTAATTAAGCAGAAGTGAAAGTTCTATGCCTTTAACACCTAGCTCTAATTAACTGCTGGAAAAGTCAAAGCTGTTAAAATTGTTATGAACTTAAGCAGGTAAAATTCTTGCTGAGCCTGTCAAGGGGTTGACATATCTGATGTAGTTTCTGGACTCCTGGGAAGGGAAGTGTAAACAATGAAAAGGGGTCACAGTGCAGTTGGGTAAGGACAATGTGAAGGTCATGGCGGGGGTGGGGGGAAACAGGGACAAGCAGTAGAAATGCAACTTCAGATGCCTAAAAGAAAGATGTGCTTACATATCAAATGGAAATGATACTTTAGTTACTGCTGCAGTTCTGGATTTTCCACATAGTTTGTTTGGGACGAAGAAAACAGCAGTTCCTGTCTCTGTGCCACAAAATCCTTATTCTTTGGGTTTGATGAGAATTTGAGGTTACTTGACCTACGGAGTGGGAGTGAGGATAATCAGCATCAGTCTTTAAACCATCTGAAGACAATACTCACATGACTGTCATTCACTGTTGGATCTCCAGCACCATTCAAAGTGGCACAAGGTTGGCAGTCAGCAATATTGAGTAAAAGACTGATGGAAAGGGAGTGAGAGAACACCTTCACACTGTCACAGTTTGTTTAGATTAGGAATCCCCAACCTTTTGTGGGGAGAAACTGCTTTTTATTTCTCTGAAACCTTGATTTCAACATGTATTCATTGAACAAGTGTTTTCTGAGGACCTCCTGTGCAATTTTTTTATTGAGATATAATTGACTCATAACATTGTATAAGATGCACAATGTGTTAGTCTCTTATATTAATATATTGCAATATGATTACCACTGTAGCATTAACTAACTCCTGTGTCACCTCACATACTTACATTTCTATTTTGTGGTGAGGACAATTAAGATGTAGTTTCTTGGCAACTTTGAAATTTATAATGGTATATATACTATGTATTATATATACAGTATTGTATTATACCATGCTGTGCGTTAGATCTTCAGAACTTATTTATCTACTAGTTGCAGGTTTGTACCCTTAAACAACATTTCCCCAATTTCCCCACCCCTCAACTCCTGGTAACCACCATTCTACTCTGAGTTTTTATGAGTTCAGCTTTTTTAGATTACATATATAGGTGATATACAGTATTTGTCTTTCTCTGTCTAATTTATCTCACTTAGCATAATGCCCTTAAGGTTATCCATGTTATTGCAAATTCTTTCTTTCTCATGGCTGATATTTCGATGTGTATGTATACCACATCTTCTTTATCTGTTTGTTCATTGATGGACACTTAAATTGTTCACATATCTTGGCTATTGTGAATAATGCTGCAGTTGAACATGGTTGTGGAGCTGTCTCTTTGAGATAATGATTTCAGTTCCTTTGGTTATATACCTGTGAGTGGGATTGTTGGATCATATGGAAGATCAGTTTTAATTTTTGTGAGGACCTCCATACTGCTTTTCATGATGGCTGGATTATTTTATATTCCCACCATCAGTGTTTAAGGATTCTCTCTTATATCCCTGCCATCATTTGTTATCTCTTGGTTTTGTTGTTGTTGTTGTTGTTTTTGTTTTTTGTTTTTTGACAGTAGCCATCTAGCAAGTGTAAGGTGATATCCTGTTGTGGTTTTGATTTGCATTTCCGTAATTAGTGATGTTGAGTAGCTTTTCTTATACTTATTGGCCATCTGTATGTCTTCTTTGGAAAAATGTCTCCTCATATCCTTTGCCTGTTTCTTAACTGGATTATTTGCTTTTTTTGCTATTGAGTTGTAGGAGTTCTCTCTCTATGTATATGTAGGTTATGTGGTTTGTGAATATTTTCTCCCATTCTGTAGGTTGTGTTTTCAATTTATTGATTGTTTCCTTTGTTGTACAGGAGCTCTTTAGTTTAATGTAGTCCCACTTCTTTATTTTAGTTCTTGTTTCCAATGCTTTTGGTGTCTTTACTAAGAAATTATTACCAACATCAATGTCAGAGATATTTTTCCCTATTTTTTCTTCTAGGAGTTTTATGATTTCTGTGCTTATGTCTATGTCTTTGATCCACTTTGAGTTAAATTTTGTGAGTGGTATAGCGTAAGGGTCCAGTTTCATTCCTTTGCATGTGGATAGACAGTTTTCCCAACCATTTACTGAAGAGACGGTCCTTTTCCCATTGTGTATTCTTGGCACCTTTGTCAAAAATTAGTTGACCACATGCGTGTGGGTTTATGTGTGGGTTCTCTCTTCCATTACACTAGTTTATGTGCCTGTTTTTGTGTCAGTACCGTACTGGTTTTGGTCACCCTAGCTTTGTAATATAGCTTGAAATTAGTTAGTGTGATGCCTCCAGCTTTGTTCTCCTTTCTCAGGATTGCTTTGGCCATTTGGGGTCTTTTGTGGCTCCAAACAAAATTTGGGATAGTTTTTTCTTTTTCTGTGGAAATGTGAAAAATGCCATTGGGATTTTGCTTGGGATTGTATTGTACCTGTAGATCTTTTTGGGTAGTATGGACATTTTCACAGTATTAATTGTTCCAGTATGGGATATCTTTCCATTTATTTGTGTCTTTAATCTCTTTCATCAATGCCTTTAGTTTTCATTGTTCAGATCTTTCATCTTCTTGGCTAAATTTATTCCTAAGTATCATGTTGATTTAGAGGCTGTTGTAAGTGGAATTGCTTTTTAATTTCTGTTTGAGGTAGTTCATTTTTAGTGTATAGAAATGCAACTGATTTCTGTATGTTGATTTTCTGTCTTGCTACTTTAATGAATTCATTTATTCTGCTTTTTAGTGGAATCTTTAGGGTTCTCTCTGTATATAAGATCATGTCATCTGCAAATAGAGATTTTATTTTTTCCTTTCCTGTATGGATGCCTTTTATTTCTTTTTCTGGCCTAATCTCTCAGGATAGGACTTAACAGTACTATTTGAATAGAAATGGTGAGGGTGGGCATCTCTGTCTTGTTTCTGATCTAAAGAAAAGGATCTTAATTCTTCACCAAAGTTTAATGTTAGCTATGGGCTTATTGTATATGTCCTTTATTATGCTGACATTCTTTCTGTACCCAATTTGGTGAGCACTTTTATCATGAGAGCATGATTTTGTCAGTTGCTTTTTCTGCATCTATTGAGATGATCATATGATTTTTATCTTTCATTCTATTAATGTGGTGTATCACATTTATTGATTTGATGTGTTGAATCATCTTTGCATCCCTGGGATAAATCCCACCTTATCACAATGAATGACTCTGCTATATAATAACAAAGACTTTTCTTTTTTTCTGACAACTTGCTGTCATATACATAATGTCTGTGATAGCTGCTTAAGATAAAACAGTGAACATAGTCTCATCATATTTCCCCTAGTTGAGCACTGGGAAGGCAGACATAAAAAACATGATTACATAAATCATTTTTAAATGTTGATTTTGATATACATCTGGAAAAATAAGTCAAATGTACAGTGTGGATACACAAACGAAGGAGTAAGTTTGCCTTGTGATTAGGGAAAGCATCTCAGAGCGTAGGACATTTGAGACCTAAATGAAGTGGGGATGCTGATTATAAAGTACTAAGGTGGAAATGTTGACAGAAAATAGATTCTACTGTTGTTTGTCTTCCCTTCCATTCTGAGATATTCAGTAAAGCTCAAGGGGGAAGATGTTAAGTAATGTCCCTCAGTCATCAAGCAAAATTTTAGTTTTGTTCAATGGACTGTGCATGCATATAATACATCAATATCCCTAGAAAATGCCTAAAATAAAATGGTTTTGGCAAATGGATGTGTAATTAAATTTAAAATATTTATCTATGCTTATGCAATTTTAAGGAAGTGAGACATTATTATTGACGAAAGAAATTCTGTTTTCACAAAGGATTTCCGCATTTCTCCTTGTAGAGACAAGCCTAATACAGATGACATGGTGCTTTTTTTGATGGCAAGTGCTCCGTGTGTTTGCTGAGTTGAATTGCAGCTCATCTTGTGCCCTATTAGGTTCCCCAATATTAGGCATTTTTACATAGAGCTGCAGAATTATCCATTTTCAAGGAACATATGCATTCATTAGAGAGCATGCACTTTCAACTTTATTACATATCTGATAGTAGAACAGATGAATCTTGGATCTTGGTCTCCAAGAAATGATCTGCTTAGGACACTATCTTTAGGCAGATATTATTATCTGTACTTTAGAGATGAGGCAACTAAAAGGTTAAGGTACTTGCTCAGGGTCCTATAGCACATTTCATATTTTTATATTGCCTTTCTATCATAAACTAAAAATGCTTACTGTCTTCCTCAAGGGATATATGTTGGGTAGTTATACTCCTGTGTGGGAAAGTTAAATTGTTTCTACTTTTCTTGCAGGAAGTCCGTGGCACAGCTGTATATAAAACCTATGATGTTTGACCCTCAGTGACTTTGAACTCTGCGGTGACTTTGAACTCTGCTCTTAGTATCAAAAGCAAACACTGTGACTCATTTTAGTATAAATCAGTGTCTTTTGGAAGTTTTAGAGAGAGAAAGTATGTCACAGATCATAAAATATGAAATATTTAATTTTTTTCACATTTTAGCATCTCTGAGAACAAGGATACATTCTTAGAATTGGTGATAATAAGACACTGTGTCATAGTTTAATTGGATAGCATCTTTTTTCATTCTTAGTAATGAATAAAATAATAATGTCTTAAAATCAATGACAGTCTTAGATTTAGTGAAATATAGTAGCTATATTTTGCCACCCTTGAAACCATGCCTCCTGATCAGTGGTAACTACCTTCTTTGTCACTCCTTATTCATACACACACAAACTCACTCCTCCACTTATAAATAAACTCGTACCACAACACCAATGGGCCACTGACATTCCCCAATTGGCTGCTGTGGAAACTTCAATTAAAATATATATATTTTTTGCGCTATATTAAAGAAGCTCCCCAAACTTGAACATTTGTAAGAAATCTGCACTGGAAATGATACTTTATTTATAACATCTATTTGTTACTAAAAGAAAAAAAGTCACGGGTAATACTTTGATTCTTTTTATTTTGTCTCACTTTGGTTTGAGAGAGAAGTGATAAATATGAGTAAATACCACAGATGAATATAGTGTCTTGAAGGACTGGCTATCCTTTTAAAAATGAAAAGGCTTTGTATCTGTAATTACTGATCATGTGATACACAATTTCAAATAAAAGAGTTAGTGTCGTTCTTTCTTTTTGGAAGACATTAGAAACAATTGCAGAATAAAAAGCAAGCTCATCAACAACAAAAAAATCAGTCAGAAAATTGGCTAAAATTCAGCTCTTTGTGCTCTTGAGACTGAAAGCTGTAGCTGAAAAAAAAGCTCTCCAATTTCCTACCGTGCAAATCCATTGCCTCATTTTAGATTGGTTTACTCTTTTGAAACAGTTAAGTAGTAGAATTTCTTGGCAAGAAGAACAATTTATTTAAGTAATTCTTTGCAAATTCTGTTTGTTTATTCTTCCCCCTTCCCACTCCATTCCATTGCCCATCCTGCACCACTGACTTCACACACCAGCATGGGTTATGAGGAGAGTAATGTATGTTCCTCTAGACTATCTTTTTATTTCCTTGTAAGTTCAAAATTGAGATAGTGGAGCTAAGGATTTAAAAGAAAATACAATTCCAGTCATATTTTCACTGTTGACAATGAGTATATCTAAATTTTTTGTTATTCCTTGTAAATAGGGTTTTAATTTAACTTCTATCACCATAGTCTTAAGTTTAGTTTTCCAAATATAAGCAGGGTTGGGTTTACAGGACCACTGTTGTGAATATACTTTGTAGGTTGCAGAGTAAGTGGTGAAATTTGAAAATATTAAGACCTATTTTATTATATGTATGGCACTTAGTAAAATTATAATCTCTAGTAACTGTGAAATGTTAATATTAATCCATTAGGTCCCTAATATTTTGGCCTGGATTAGTGTTTTTTTGTGTGTGTGTGTGTGATGCATTAAGTTAATAGAAAGGTTTGTATCAGCTTATTTTATTTTATTTTATTATGTTATGTTAATCACCATACATTACATCATTAGTTTTTGATGTCGTGTTCCCTGATTCATTGTTTGTATATAACACCCTGTGCTCCATTTAGTACGTGCCCTCTTTAATAACCATCACCAGGCTAACCCATCCCCCTACCCACCTCCCCTCTAGACCCCTCAGTTTGTTTCTCAGAGTCCATAGTCTCTCATGGTTCATCTACCCCTCCGATTTCCCCCCCTTCATTTTTAAGATTACCAATTTCAAAGAGAAGTGGCCTGATTGAGTAAGAAATAGGACAGGAGACTGTACTATGAGTGTAGTCAAAACCTGACAAACCTGATGCAGTGTTGAGAACTAATGGCAAGAGGAGATTGCTGCAAGCAAATAAAGAAGATTTGAGAGGGTGTGAATTCAGAAAACAAATTTCACCTTCTTTATATTTTTGCCTAGGGTTAGCCCAGGGGCTTTGGAAATGAATAGCTGGCCTGTGGCTGACAACAGTGGTGCAGAAATTAACATCATTTTTGCATACACATCTGTATCTTTTGAACTTTGGGACTGCATTTTCACGTGAATCTGAATTCTTTAGCTGCCATGCTGTCACAATAAAGAAGGAGGTGCGCATTTAGAAGGTGCCCACGAAAGCCTGTTGGACTGCAGATCTGTGAAATGTGGTTTTGTCAAGAGAGGCACCTGTGAGTCTATTACAAGTACAATACAGTGTGGTCTATAATGAATCGCCATCCCTAGAGAGCTCTAAAAATAGAATAGATAGCCGGTCTTTGGATGGTTTAAGCACTAAACTGCCTAAAGGAAAGGATCTCCTCAAATGACCTCTCAATGCTCCTTCTAGCTCTGTAATTTCAAGTCTGAGATAGTTGGCTTATGAAGGGCACTGAGCATATAAATGTGTGCAAGTATGTTTAGTGTGTATATATAAGCATGTGTGTATACGTATATATGTTTCTGATAGAGGCATGAGACTGAAGAATTAAACGTTTATGCGTTATTTGGCTTTAATGCTTAATAACTGTAGTTGGTCAAGAAGCTGAAGTACAAAAATGCCATGTGATGTAGCAACCACATCTGGAACAACGAATAAAACCACCCAGCTCTGGGTCAGACACTATCTTCAGGAAGGACTCCTCCCAAAAAAGTAAATATGAACATTTGTAACTGTATTTGTAGTCATGGTGAAAAGCAGTCTGCTCCATTATATCTCCTGTGACAGTCATTGCGGGGGAAAGTTCAAAGCCTTGTACATTGTTGTGTCATGAACCACCTCAGTAACTGTTTGTTGATAATAGCATTATCCACAAGGAGCTGGTCATGGTCAGAATACAGAGATTTCATCAGAATGCAGGAATTGCTTACAAATCTTTGCTGTTTTTACTTACACTTAAAGTGAAAAAGCATTTTATTTCTCAGGTCTCAAATATCCCTTCTCACATTTTAACACCACAGGAGCCATTCATAGATTTGTGAACGTTTGTGTTTGTATATGTGTGTACGTGTTTGATAACAAACAAATTCACAAATTGTAAAGAACAGGCAATTCTTGGCCACTTGCTCCCAGACAATTGTGGTAGCATTTCACTTATCCCAAACCCTATTTTGACCTTCATTTGTTACTTTTGCCAAATTGCCATCTGGTTACTCTGTTATCCTCATCAGCTGTGTTATTTGATTAGGGAAGAACACTTTTTGGGGCCAAGATGCTAGGTGCAGCTGTTAGTGGAACCAAGGATTTCTTCCTAGTGCTCAGAACAAAATGATTATTATCAGCAGCAACTTGAAAATAGAAAATTTGAAACTCTGCTAGTATGGCATATAAAAATATTACTGGGAATATTATTTTTATGTTTATATAGTTAATACAAACTGAGAAAAAGTACCAAAGTTTATGCTCTGTTCTTAAAAAAAATCGAAATCTAGTAACAATTGAGTGTCTTGTTTAAAAATATTTAAAGAACTTTGCTTTGCCTATAATTTCTTGTTTCTTTTTGAACTATGTTTATTGAGCAGTTTTTTATGTTCAGAACTTAGTAAGTGATTGTAGGATTTATAGGAAAAGTGCAGGGCATGGCTAGGCAAGCCCTCCCAATGCAGGGCTCTTTAGAAAACTATTGCCAGATACTGATTAGAGTTGAAGATTAGATGAGGCCTCTTTCTCGCTATGTTTCTCCCTATTTCATAACTGCTTCGTAACAGTCTGAGTGTGGGTGAGATCTAAAATTGGGGTGGCTGGGTGATGGACATCGGGGAGGGTATGTGCTATGATGAGCGCTGTGAATTGTGTAAGACTGATGAATCACAGACCTGTACCCCTGAAAAAAATAATACATTATATGTTAATAAAAAATAAATAAAATTGGTGTGAAGCCTACCTACCAGAATGAGACAGGTGGTCAGAAAGAGTTATTTGCCTCTAAAGCCTAATGCCAAGATGGGCTAAACCGCCTGGTCCTTTGTTGACCTGGATCACTTAATCCATGAACAAGAGAGTAGTCAAGTCCAAGAGAGAGTGGGGAGACTAGAGAGAGAGGAAGTCATTTTACCACACTAGCAATGTATGTGAAGGACGTGGTAGAAAGGATGAGAGCGCTTACCATGAGTGGAAGCTGGCCTTCAACCCACAGTGACTCCAGCCACTTATGAAAAGGGTCCCAGCAATGTCCTAGGTTGGTCAAGTATCTCCTATCTGGGGAAGGAATTTGTAAGGACATACGGAGAGGGGCTGATAGTGTTTCCTGTAACAGTCTTTAGTGAGGAGTAGAAATTAACATCTTTCTTATAAAGTAGAAACATGTGGAGAGAAGGATTCATCACAATAATTCTTCCTGCCTTTAAGAAAATTAGTCTTTCTTTCATGAGTCCAGACAAATAAAAACAAAACAATAATAAATATTTCTCAGTATGGAATAAGGAGCTAAATTGTGACTTTTAGAATGTGGGTGCTTACTACTATATATTAAAAAAGATACTGCGTTGAGTTAAGTTATATATAAGGCATTGTCCTTCAACCCTTTATTTCCCAAAATCAACAGAAAAAAAGATTGTATACTAGTTTTAAAGGTACAAAAATAATAGAATGGAGAGAATGTGAAATAAAAATAACAAGCACATCTCTTTAATTTATTTAATAATCATC
Organism: Neomonachus schauinslandi; assembly: GCF_002201575.2. NCBI lineage: Eukaryota > Metazoa > Chordata > Mammalia > Carnivora > Phocidae > Neomonachus > Neomonachus schauinslandi. The sequence goes on along the minus strand of NC_058404.1, from coordinate 130,281,129 downwards.
TATTCAGTTTTTATTTTGAGAAGCTGTACTGCAGTAGAGGTTGAGAATGTCAGCTTTGGAGCCATGAAGTCTTGGGTTTGAATTCCACAGTTGCCACACACGGGTTACATGACCTTGGAAAACATACCTAACCTCACTAAGACTATTCTCTTATATGACAAATGGGCATAATGATAGTACTTATCTATTAAGACTTTTGTGGAAAGAAGTATGCAAAGTGCTCCGGGCAAGGCTCTTGGCTCATAACAGTTAATACTGTAAATAATTTATATTGCCAGTATTGTATTAGATGGAACAGAATGGGTAAAAATAGAATCCATCTTTTGAGTGGGAGGTGGGGAGATGGTTTGCAACCGAAGGAAATTAGTAAAAAAACAAAACAAAAAAACCTTTTATTTTTAGAGGATCAGATCTGAATAGAAAGCAATAGGAACAATTTAATAAAGTATACCACTAATATTTTCCCTTATGTCATGAAAGTATATAGACATAGTACATTTATAAAATAAAAACAGAACAAAAACAGTTTTTCTTTCTAGAGAGCAGCTTGTGCACCACAAATAAATCTTAAAATGAATTTTATTAGGATGCCTATTATAACTTCGGCATACAAATGATTCCCCATTGAGAATCTCAAGAGCAATTCCTACATATTGAGGATGGTGACCTATCACTGTTTTCTAATATCCATGATTAGTTTACTTCTGAAAAAATTGAAATCTGACATTATTAAGCTTAGTGTGAAGGAATCATAGATGCATGATTCTGAACAATAAACCTGATCTGAAGAGTCATATAGGGAACCTAATCTGTAGGCACACTGAAGACAGGACGAGGTCTGTCATAGTTGCAGACAAACCTCAGGTGTATACCATGTTTCTGGCACATGGTTGGTGTTCAGTGAAACTATAGAGTTGCTAAGGGAGTGAGAAATTTATGGTCATAACTCATATATTGGACTACCTGGAGGGCCATTTCCTAGTTTAGTGGGGTAAAGACATTGAATTTGGTGTTGAAGAGCTAAGTATGAAAAGAGATGGTATCTTGGAGACAGTTTTCTGCTTATGAAGTTGTTTTGTAGATGAAGTAAGCTAATAGAGACAACCCTTTGGGGAACTGTAAGGTACATATTCTTGAAAGTTATTGCTTCATTTGATCACTTAATTATATAGTTTTACTACTACCTAGTTTCTTTAATCTCATCTGTACCTGTATTCCCTAGAATGCAACTAAGAAAGCACTTAACATTATTTGTTTTTGCTCAATAACACTAATATGCCAGTTAGTTTTAAATATAGGTCATTAAAAAGCTTAGAACACTTCTAACTGCAGGAAGATATTGTGTATTTTTAACATGACATTACCTACTAAAAAGGATAAAAAACCAAGAGAAAAAAAAAAACAGATGAGGAAGATATCTATTGATGTATTCAATAAATTCTGTAGAAGTCTAGTGCCTACAATAGGGAAGCTAAAGTGAAAAATACGCACTAGAAAATTTGAAATCAGGGACTTTGATTTGATTCTCTGTATAACTTATTAAAAGGTCATGATAGGCATTTTAAATATTTATACATTTAAATATACCGTATCAACTGTAGATTTAGTAAACATTCAGCTAAAATTAAATTCTTTTGGAATATGTTGGTGTATTAATTTGGTTTGTTGTTGTAGGTCCAATGGATCAGTAGTCACAAGAGGATGCCTTAGGGAAACAAGAGCTCCATGGCTTTTGTTCTAGGACACTGATATTATGGTTAGAAGATTATAATTTGGGAGGCACCTGACTGGCTCAGTGGGTAGAGCATGTGACTTGATCTTTGGGTTGTGAGTTTGAGCCCCATTTTGGGTGTAGAGGTTACTTAAAACAAAACAAAACAGAAAAAAAATTAAAAAAAAAAGATTATAATTCAGAACAAATAGCCTAGATCAGGATTCTAGCCCACTTACCTATCAGTAATGTGATTTTGTGCAATTTATTTAACCTAAGCCTTATTTTTTTCATCTATAAAGTGGGTGTACTATTGTCTATGCCATACTACTATTATGAAAATTAAGGAAAATTAAGATTGATGGTTAGTTGGTACAGTGTCCAGCCATATAAACCATGCTCAATGGCTGGCAGTTCTTGTTATTAATGTACTTGTTAGTCTGAACTTTACTGGTGGTAGTTATCTATGTAAGTACCTCAGTTATCTATATCACATCTTATTTGTCATACTTTAAATAATGAGAGGTTTGGACTTCATGGTGTTTTGAATATCCCCCAGCTTTAAAATCTGTGATTCATTAAAATCTGCATTCTGATAAACAACTTGTCCTGTGCATAAACACAGTTGACCAAATAAATATGGAATTTATTGAATTGTAGAATATTTGATCTCATTTTTGTGGTCTTAATTGATCTATTACTTTATGACCTGTCAATCCCTGTGGGTAACTGGAAAGTCAAAGTTTAATAGATTGTTTAAATAAAGCACACTTTTGTTTTTCAGATACTGAAAATAAAACAAAACTTGGAAGCTCTGACCGACCTTATTAACTAATCCAAGAACAGAGCAGAAAAACACTTATATATAGCATAAGAGGCAATAATTATTATAGTCTTAGGATAATCTTAGTAACTTGTTACTCTTCTGAAGAAAATCTAGAAATAGTTTTTCGAAGTGTACTGTGTTCTTCTGTGGGTTTTAAGAACGTAGGAAATGTTTCCACATTAAAATACAGGAAAGATTAATGTCTATATAGTCAATCTGACAAAGGAGGCAAGAATATAACAGTAGGGAAAAGACAGCCTCTTCAATAAATGGTGATGGAAAAACTGGACAGCTACATGCAAAAGAATGAAACTGGACTGCTTTCTTAGAGCATACACAAATATAAACTTAAAATAGATTAAAGACCTAAATGTAAGACCTGAAATCATAAAACTCCTAGAATACATAGGCAGTAAACTCTTGGGCGTTAGCCTTAGCAGTATTTTTTTGTCTCTCCAGGCAAGGAAAAGAAAAGCAAAAATAAACGTTTGAGAATACATCAAACTAAAAAGCTTCTGCACAGCAAAGGAAGTTATCAATAAAACGAAAGGCAACTTGAGTGGGAGAAGATATTTGCAAATGGTATATGTCATAAGGGGTTAGTATTCAAAATATGTAAAGGACCCAGCATCAAAAACCCCCACAAATAATCTGATTAAAATTGGCTGAGGAACTGAATAGATATTTTTCCAAAGAAGACATACAGATGACCAACAGACACATGGAAAGTTGATTAATATTACTAATTATCAGGGAAATGAAAATCAAAACCACAGTGAAATATCACTTCATACCAGTTAAAATGTCAAGTATCAAAAAGATAAAAATGACATACATTGGTGAGGATGTGGAGTAAAGGGTACTCTTGTGCACTGTTGGTGGGAATGTAACTGTGGTGCAGCCACTTTGGAAAACACTGGAGGTTCCTGAAAAAAAAAAAAAAAACAAAAATAGAAATAACATAATATCTAGTAATTCCACTACAATGGGATATTTACCTGAAGAAAACGAGAACTAGTTAGAAAAGATACATGCACCCCGTGTTTGTTGCAGTAATAAGCCAAAATATGGAAGCAGCTGAAGTGTCCATCAATAGATGATAAAGAAGATGTGGTATATATACACAATGGACTGTTATTTAGCCATAAAAAAGAATGCAGTCTTGCCATTTGTGACAATATGGATGGTCATTATATTAGAGGGTATTATCCTTAGTGAAATGAATCAAAGACAAATGACATATGATTTCATTTACATGTGGAAAGTAAAAAAAAACAAATGAACAAACAACAACAACCCAGGAACACACTCATAAAAAGAATGGGCTGTTGGTTGCTAGAGGGGGTAGAGGAATGGAGGGATGGGTAAAATGGATGAAGGAGATTTAGAGGTACGAACTTACAGTTATAAAATAGTAAGTCACCAGGATGAAAAGCACAGCATAGGGATTATAGTCCGTGATACTGAAATAGCTCTGTATGGGGACAGACGGTAACTACACTTACTGTGGTGAGCATTTTGTAATATATATGATTGTTGAAACACTATTTTATACACCTGAAACTAACATAATATTGTATGTCAACTCTACTTCAATAAAAAAAAAAAACAAAAAAAACAAAAACGGGAAAGGTTGAAATAAAGAACTGCTTGCATTGTCTACATAATTGCCTTAAAATTATCAATAAACTATCCAAATCAAGTAACTTTTAGTCAGATTTTAGGTGTATGTCTTTTAAAATAACTTATAGCCATATCTGCCACAATTTAATAAAAGGGAAGCTTTAAATAAGTAATTTTAGCCCACTCTTATACATTCAATTGTTCAAGCAATAGTATATAAAGTATTTGAATATTTGAAGTAACTTTTTTTTAGGGGAGACAGTGAAATATGAGTTACTGTAATAGATAGGTTTGGTGCTGTCATAAATAGAAACAGATTTAAAAAACAAACAACTCTATACCACAAATTATTTTTGACCCTTGCTGTTGCAAATCGAACCTTATATTGAGTCTAGCTTGAAATTGCAGTGAACTTTATCTTGGTGAATTTCAACTCTAGAAAGATTCGGCTTTTGCAGAAAACTTCAATTCACCATCCACAGTGCTAAAAGAGATTCTTACCTTTAAATTTCAAAAGAACTCTTTAAAATCAATCATGTAAGACACCTTTTGATGGTAATGTACAAACCCATCAGTCCAAAAAGGACTTCTTTGGAAAAAATGAAGAATCAATAGATTCTTTTCAGAAAGATCTGTCCACAATGCTTTGCATGAACAGGATAGTTTTACTAGCATAAATGCCTTGAATCTTTTAGATTATTCTGATTTTTCCACTTATTGTGACTATCTTTAGGTTATCTTTAGTTTGGTTACAACTTTAAGCCAATTTTTTTCAAGACTTTCATTTGTGAAAGAACAAATTGTTGGTCTTTTTACTAATCTCTATCTACCTTTAAGTTTCCTGAGAGTATGTGATACACAGAAATTCAGAGATAGTCTTGAGCTTTTGTAAGGAACCCATTTCTGTGTCTTCTGAAAGCAATCTTTACGTTTATAAATATTGATTCTGAAATATGTTTGTAGTTTTGATTTTCTCTTCCGAGATTTCTAAACTTAAAATACTTACAAAAGAAAACTGTGACAGAAAACTTAATCAAAATATCATGAGCCAAATCCATGAATATTTTAATATTTTGTTAATATTAGATCAGAAGAATTAATTGAGAGACTGCATTAGACTTCTACTTGTTATTTTCCTTTTCTTCAAATAAGGAACACCTAAAAGCTATGGTAATATTTGCTGAAAATCCTGTTTAATCATTCAGTTATTCCTTTTTTTCCCCCCAAAGTGTTATCTAACCTCAGTCTGATAAAAGTCACTGTAAGTGCTACCATGATAATAATTTGTTGAAATGAAACAATTTTTCTAACTATGTAATAGGACAGATTTTTTTTTAAAATTTATTTATTAGAGAGAGAGAGAGAGAGTGAGAGAGAGAGCGCAAGAGGGGTAGGGTTAGAGGGAGAAGCAGACTCCCTGCCGAGCAGGGAGCCCGATGTGGGACTCGATCCCGGGACTCCGGGATCATGACCTGAGCCGAAGGCAGTCGCTTAACCAACTGAGCCACCCAGGCGCCCAGGACAGATTTTTTTTTTTAATGAGAGGGGAGGGTGGGGCAGAGGCAGAGGGAGAGAGAGAATCTTAAGCGGGCTCCATGCCCAGCGGGGCTTGATCTCATGACTGTGAGATCATGACCTGAGCTAAAATCAAGTGTAGGATACTTAACTCACTAAGCCACCCAGGTGTCCCAATAGAACAGATTATTTTATAATTAAAAAATTTATGCAAATCCAACTGTGCATAACTAGCTTTTCCAGCCCTTTCCTTTCCCTCTTTTCTGAAGAAAAGTAAAACTGATTCAACAACAACAACAAATAAAATGCGTGAGGGAGACTTTGGGGAATCAGTGCTTAATTCTTTTGGTACGATATTTTCTCTTAAACACTGAAATAATTTCAAATATACTAAATGATAGTAGGCAAAGCTTTGGTTTCCAAGAATCTTAACTACTAGTATCTATTCTTTGTCAAACATAAAGGTTGAGTTGGTATAAGACACTACATTTTGTCTAGTTTGGAATATTCTCGGCTCCTATATAAATGAAAGTCCTCTTGGTGTGCCTGGGTGGCTCAGTCGTTAAGCATCTGCCTTTGGCTCAGGTCATGATCCCAGGGTCCTGGGATCGAGCCCCACATCGGGCTCCCTACTCCGCGGGAAGCCTGCTTCTCCCTCTCCCACTCCCCCTGCTTGTGTTCCTTCTCTCGCTGTGTCTCTCTCTATCAAATAAATAAATAAATAAAATCTTAAAAAAAAATAAATGAAAGTCCTCTTTGTGTTTTTCCCATACCCAAGTTGCTTTGCTCTTGAAAACTGTTAGAATTGTTCATTTTCGTTTTTAAAAACAGTGATAGTTTTGGAGCATGGCACTTTTTGAATTTGTATGTGTGTATTAGCCACAGAGTAGACCCCTCACAATGTTGCTACAGTTTCCTCTTTCTCATATAATGGGATGTAATTGTTTTGAGTTTTATTTTTAAAAAATTAAAAGCAATAGCAAGGCAGAATGTTTTCAGAACCGTAGGATCATCAAGTCCTAGCATTTGTAAAATTTTTGAGCTTGGGTTGCAGTTGATTTTTATTTTTTTCACATTTGTTTATAGCAATCATAATAATTACCCTATGTTGAAAATCTTGATGTTATGGTCTCCTTACATATATTATTTCTAATGCTTATAAACCTTGATGTGAGATTTACTTCTTACAGGAAAACAATCCTAGCTTCACATAAGTAATTTGCCTGATATCACATAGTAAGTTGGAAGAGTTAGGTTCAAATTCATGGTGTCTGACTTCAATGCAGAATTTTTCCCATTATGTTACTAACTCTTCCCCTGCGCCCCCACCTTGACACACACACACACACACACACACACACACACATACACAAGTCCTGATTGCGGGTATTGCCTGATTCCCAGCACTCAGTCCCCACACGGCTGAAGCCACGATGGCATATTGTGGTATTTCCGTCTCACAGTCCGTGTCTAGGACCATCCCATATTGTGGTATCTCCGTCTCACAGTCCATGTCTAGGACCATCCCACACCTAAATATTTTCTCAAACAGAACCTCCTTACCCTATATTTAATTCCTTCTGACACTGCCTCCCTAAATTCTGTTGAGGATTATATAATTGATAATGGCTAACCATATTATTTTTTCTACATATCATATCACTATTTACAAAGGAACTTGTAATACTTTAAACCAGAATAAGTGGGTATACAAATGTCTTGATACTTATCTGAGGTCTTTTTAAATTTCAGGATTCTTCCAGCAACTAGAAAATCATATGATCAGCAGGGAAGCCCACTTTGCTTACAAACAAAGGGCACTCTAGAACCTTCAACACTTATTGCTACATAGTTATGGTAATTCCTTAGGAAACAAGTATGATTGCAGTTTATTATTAGTTTAAATATTGCTAAGTGCATTAATAAAAACTTGGGAAGGAATTTTTTTACGTGGTACTATATTACCGAACTATAGAAATGATCCCTGAATGTATAGTCTATGTGGTACTATATTACCAAGAGACCATATAAAATGAATTTACTTATCTAATATCCTTAAGTATAGTTGACTTTTCTTCGTTGAGGATTATTGTTTCACTATTTATGTAGCTCCTACTGCATGCCATGTATGATTGTGCTTTCTATAAATATAGAAATAAATAAGAAATATTAGAATTTCACAGTCTATGGGGAAAATCAGCAATTTTTATTTAACATTTATACTAAAATTTTTACTTCAAATGAGTAAAAGGTTTAGAAATAAGAGTCTGTAACTCCCTCCATACCCTGTCTGGGAATGTGAGAAAGAGATTTCACAAAAATCCCTCAATTTTTCTCAACATGTCAGTTCTTAGGGTACATGATATGTTTGAGAGTTGCAGGAACAGCTTTGGCTATGCCACTCACTTACTATTCTTAAGTAAATGTACAAAGTAAACTCTAATTTCAGAACTAACTTACTAATTAAAATAAATTATTCAACATATACTTGATGTAATAAATCAAAGCAAATTTATGTGTATTCATATTAAACTTTTCTAGGTTCTGTATAGATTGTGGGCACCTGCTCCAAAGAAGCATGCTGTAGAGTTAAGGAAAAGAAATTAGCTGAAGTTATTATATAATTAGCACAGAATATTATATAATTGAAAGAATGGGTGGTACAGATTTGAGTTGTTCAATAGAAGTATAATGCAAACTACGTATGTGATTTTAAGTTTTCTAGTAGCCATATTTAAAAAAGAAACAGGTGGAATTAACTTTAATAATAAATTTAACTTATATCTGAAGTAGTATTTCTACTGAGACATGTTTTTTAAAAACCAAATCTTTGAAATCATTGTGTGTTTACACTTACACACATCTCAACTTGCACTAGCCACATTTAAAGTGCCCATAGCCATATATGGCCATTGGCTGCTATATTGGGCTTGCTCGATAAGATTGGCATTCCAGTGGTTCAAAGAAAGTTTAGATCAAACAAGAATGGAGGTGTGTAGAATATGTAAAACTTTTTTTGAGTCGTGAAAATTAAGCAAAATTTATGTAGATAGGAGGAAAGAATATCTAATGAGGAATGCTAAATTTTGAAACATAACTTACTGAAAATTATCATAGTAGTTCCAGCTGTTGAGCAGATTACCATTTTATAATCTACTTCATATTACTATTCAGGGAGATCAGTATACAGTTTAAGGAGTATAACGGCCAACTCATTATTTTTATTGTGCTTTCTAAGAAACATTAAACAAAATGTTTCCAAAGCAGCATTCAGTTGAATAGTAATTTTTTAAAGATATTATGTAGAAATAGAAATTTTTGGTTTAAATACATGTCAAAAATGAAATAACTCTGTTTGGTGATTCACAGTGAACTTGGAAATGAACCTTTTTAATTTTGCTTATTTCAGTCTTCCTAAACTTGCTGGACTAAAAGCGGTCCTGTTTTCATGGCACCACTGTTAATATCTATGGATCTGGTGTCCCACGAACATATGCTTGGGAGTACTTGCTGTAATGTATTTTCTATTTTCAAAAGTCTCTGTGAGATGTATATGAAGACTATTTTATTACTACTTCTGGAATTTAAGAATACTTTAATGATAATCTTTCTAATTACATAGTCAATCTGTCACATTTAGTTAGATGATGACATTTATTCATTTATTCACTGCAATTACTACCTATCTTCTCATGTATGGAAATGCATTTTTCGTGAACCACAGCTGCTTATGTGATTTCTAATGATTCATGTAAATTGATAAATGATAGGCACAATACTTTCTTTGTATCTCATTAAATATTCGGCAGTTAAAAGGTCCAGGAATATTAGCAATCTGTGTTTGATTATCCACTGATTTTTAACTGATTTTGAAAAAATTACAGGACTCTAAATTTTTCATTATTGTTTTTTTTTAAAGTGCTTAATTAACACTGTCAAAGTCTTTACCTGCAGTTTGTTTCCAAAAAACCTATGATACCTATAGATATCTTTTACAGACACAGAGGATAAAATTATTTGCCACATGACTCTGCTTTAAGTATTTAATCATTTATGACAAAGTAGTTGATTTTTCTTATTTATGTGTTGTTTTTGTTAGGCTTCGTATTGACAATAAATGAAAATATTTGCTTGACAAATTTCAGGTCTTATTTTTTTTTTGTCCTTCCAAAAGATGCCCAGAGGGCTACTTATACAAAATGGGGCCTATTACAGTGACTATTTGGAAAGAGTTTTCTATTCCTTTATTGCCTCCCTTCACTGTATAAAGAAGTTATAAAGGATGATCTACAGAAACAGGTAGCTGTGTGGATACGGAAAAGGGCGGACACTACTAGGTGGCTGAAGTGGGGGAAACTCAGAGCCAAACCTAGCACAAGGGAGTACCCTCTTCAAAGTAGATAGGGATCTGGACAAAAGAAACCAAATTTCAGCAGTGAGCTGCAGAGTGGGGCAGACAGTGGAGGGGCAGAATCCAGTAGTATCCAGCTCTAAGGTTAAGGAGGTGATAAACCATATCACCTTCTCTTGCATGGAGTGGAAGTCTGGCCATGCATCTCTTTGAACTGCATATGTCCTGACTACCTGAGGGGTTCATGATGCAAAAAACCCTCAACCTTTAAGAAATATAATATAATATAATATAATATAATATAATATAATATAATATAATATAATATAATATA